>NC_057796.1:450175907-450428288 GCF_018294505.1 Triticum aestivum
GTCGGGGGCAACTGGCGAGGTATGTCGAAAATTTCCTAAGTGTGGACTTATATAGCAATGCCTCTAGTCCCGGTTCGTGGCACCAACTGGGACTAAAGGTGGGCATTAGTCCCGGTTGGTGCCATCAACCGGGACCAAAGGCCTCTTTTCAGCAGCCCAAAGGGCGGGAAGCGGCGGCCTTTGGTCCCGATTGGTGGCACCAACCGGGACTAAAGGGGGGGCATTGCACCAACCGGGACCAAAGGCCTTGCGGTGCCCGCGGCCAAAAGTTTAGTCCCACCTCGCTAGTTGAGAGGGGCTCGGAGTGGTTTATAAGCTCCACTACGGCTGCCCTCTCGAGCTCCTCTCAAATGCAGGCTTACGGGCCTAATGTCACACTGTGCTGTCTGTTGGCCTATTGGGCCTTCTACGGGCCTGAATCCTGGCCCAGGTTGGGTTTCTAGTCGTATTCAGGCCGTGGTGGCCCAATAGGTGGCAGTTTTTTAAATTTTTTGCATTATTTATTTTCTTTTGTTTTTTGCTTTATTTTTTAATTCTTTTTGCTTTTAGGTCAGCAAAATTATAAACTGTCAGTTAGTGCCATTAGTTTTAGAAAACATATAAACTTTCTATTAGTGCCATTAGTTCTTTATGAAAATTCTTTTTGCTGTATTTAGTTTTTTTATTTTCTTTTTTGCTATATTTATTTTGTTTTATTTCTACTTACAACAAAAAACTTATTTATTTTATTTTATTTTGTTTCTAATTACTTATTTATTTTACTTTATGATAATTCTTTCTGCTATTAAAGTTTCTATCAAAAAAAGTTCTTTATGAAAATTCTTTTTGCTTTTAATGATTAAAAATAAAAAAGAGGCGCAATGCGCGTTGATTTGCTTCAAGCCTTTCGGAATAGTGTAGACTGCACTGCACATAGCTCGATGCAGTCTACCTTATTCCTCGAGGCTTGAAGCTAAGCAACGTGAGCATTGCGCCTCTTCTTCATCGCCTCTGCACTCAGGGCTTATAAACCGCTCCTAGTGCCTCTCAGCTAGCGAGGTGGGACTAAAAAACTGCTTAGCTAGTAAGAAACTCTAGTACCGGTTCGTGCCACGAACAGGTACTAAAGGTGCTCGTGGGGCCACAGCCTCATTAGTACCGGTTCGTGGCACCAACAGAGACCAAAGGGTGGAATTGGTCCCGGTTCGTGCCACCAACCGGGACCAATGGCCTTGCACAGCGGCGTGGTGGTGAGTTTAGTCCCACCTCGCTAGCTAAGAGAGAGCCGCACCTGTTTATAAGGTGCGGTGCGCCTGAGCTGTCGAGCTCCTCTCTAAAGCAGGCTTACGGGCCTAACCTCTCTGCACTCAGGGCTTATAAAGCATTTCAAATGAACTCTGAAAAGGTTGAAAGTTGGCATGGTATCATCATTTCATCCACATAGCATGTGCAAGAAACTTGAGAGGGTTACGGCAAAAACTAGATGCACTTCTTGTACAAAACGGACAATGGTATCATACTCGTCTATTACAAAGTTGGCATGCTATCATCATAATAGTTGCGGGAGAAAGTCTTCACTTTTTCTTCGCTTGTGTCATTTGCTTATTGCGCCGTAACCATGGATAATCTTCATCGTTTATCAGGATGCTTGGGTCAGCCTTGACTTTGAAGGGAGGAATTTCATGAAACTTTTCATAATCTTCAGACATGTCTGTCTTGCCCTCCACTCCCACAATGTCCCTTTTTCCTGAAAGAACTATGTGCCGCTTTGGCTCATCGTATGATGTATTCGCTTCCTTATCTTTTCTTTTCCTCGGTCTGGTAGACATGTCCTTCACATAGATAACCTGTGCCACATCATTGGCTAGGACGAATGGTTCGTCAGTGTACCCAAGATTGTTCAGATCCACTGTTGTCATTCCGTACTGTGGGTCTACCTGTACCCCGCCTCCTGACAGATTGACCCATTTGCACTTAAACAAAGGGACCTTAAAATCATGTCCGTAGTCAAGTTCCCATATGTCTATTATGTAACCATAATATGTGTCCTTTCCCCTCTCGGTTGCTGCATCAAAGCGGACACCGCTGTTTTGGTTGGTGCTCTTTTGATCTTGGGCGATCGTGTAAAATGTATTCCCATTTATCTCGTATCCTTTGTAAGTCAATACAGTCGAAGATGGTCCCCTGGCCAACGAGTACAACTCATCACAAACAGTGGTGTCACCTCTGAGACGTGTTTCCAACCAACTGCTGAAAGTCCTGATGTGTTCACATGTAATCCAGTCGTCACACTGCTCCGGGTGTTTGGAGCGCAGACTATTCTTGTGTTCATCGACATACGGGGTCACCAAGGTAGAGTTCTGTAGAACTGTGTAGTGTGCGTCAGACCAAGAATATCCGTCCCTGCATATTATTGAGTTCCCCCCTCCAAGCGTGCCTTTTCCAGTCAGTCTCCCCTCATACCACGATTTAGGGAGACCTATCTTCTTAAGGCCAGGAATGAAGTCAACACAAAACCCAATGACATCCTCTGTTTGATGGCCCATGGAGATGCTTCCTTCTGGCCTAGCGCGGTTACGGACATATTTCTTTAGGACTCCCATGAACCTCTCAAAGGGGAACATATTGTGTAGAAATACGGGCCCCAGAATGACAATCTCGTCGACTAGATGAACTAGGACGTGCGTCATGATATTGAAGAAGGATGGTGGGAACACCAACTCGAAACTGACAAGACATTGCGCCACATCACTCCTTAGCCTTGGTATGATTTCTGGATCGATCACCTTCTGAGAGATTGCATTGAGGAATGCACATAGCTTCACAATGGCTAATCGGACGTTTTCCGGTAGAAGCCCCCTCAATGCAACCGGAAGCAGTTGCGTCATAATCACGTGGCAGTCATGAGACTTTAGGTTCTGGAACTTTTTCTCTGGCATATTTATTATTCCCTTTATATTCGACGAGAAGCCAGTCGGGACCTTCATACTGAGCAGGCATTCAAAGAAGATTTCTTTCTCTTCTTTCGTAAGAGCGTAGCTGGCAGGACCTTCATATTGCTTCGGAGGCATGCCGTCTTTTTCGTGCAAACGTTGCACGTCCTCCCGTGCCTCAGGTGTATCTTTTGTCTTTCCATACACGCCCAAGAAGCCTAGCAGGTTCACGCAAAGGTTCTTCGTCACGTGCATCACATCGATTGAAGAGCGGACCTCTAGCTCTTTCCAGTAGGGTAGGTCCCAAAATATAGATTTCTTCTTCCACATGGGTGCGTGTCCCTCAACGTCATTCGGAACAGCTAGTCCGCCGGGACCCTTTCCAAAGATTACGTGTAAATCATTGACCATAGCAAGTACGTGATCACCGGTACGCATGGCGGGCTTCTTCCGGTGATCTGCCTCGCCTTTGAAATGCTTGCCTTTCTTTCGACATTGATGGTTGGTCGGAAGAAATCGACGATGGCCCAGGTACACATTCTTCCTGCTTTTGTCCAGGTATATACTTTCAGTGTCATCTAAACAGTGCGTGCATGCGTGGTATCCCTTGTTTGTCTGTCCTGAAAGGTTACTGAGAGCGGGCCAATCGTTGATGGTTACAAACAGCAACGCGTGCAGGTTAAATTCCTCCTGTTTGTGCTCATCCCACGTACATACACCGTTTCCATTCCACAGCTGTAAAAGTTCTTCAACTAATGGCCTTAGGTACACATCAATGTCGTTGCCGGGTTGCTTAGGGCCTTGGATGAGAACCGGCATCATAATGAACTTCCGCTTCATGCACATCCAAGGAGGAAGGTTATACATACATAGAGTCACGGGCCAGGTGCTGTGATTGCTGCTCTGCTCCCCGAAAGGATTAACGCCATCCGCGCTTAAACCAAACCATACGTTCCTTGGGTCAGCTGCAAACTCAGCCCAGTACTTTCTCTCGATTTTTCTCCACTGCGACCCGTCAGCGGGTGCTCTCAACTTCCCGTCTTTCTTACGGTCCTCACTGTGCCATCGCATCAACTTGGCATGCTCTTCGTTTCTGAACAGACGTTTCAACCGTGGTATTATAGGAGCATACCACATCACCTTCGCAGGAACCCTCTTCCTGGGGGGCTCGCCGTCAACATCACCAGGGTCATCTCGTCTGATCTTATACCGCAATGCACCGCATACCGGGCATGCGTTCAGATCCTTGTACGCACCGCGGTAGAGGATGCCGTCATTAGGGCATGCATGTATCTTCTGCACCTCCAATCCTAGAGGGCATACGACCTTCTTTGCTGCGTATGTACTGTCGGGCAATTCGTTATCCTTTGGAAGCTTCTTCTTCAATATTTTCAATAGCTTCTCAAATCCTTTGTCAGGCACAGCATTCTCTGCCTTCCACTGCAGCAATTCCAGTACGGTACCGAGCTTTGTGTTGCCATCTTCGCAATTGGGGTAGAACCCTTTTTTGTGATCCTCTAACATGCGATCGAACTTCAGCTTCTCCTTTTGACTTTCGCATTGCGTCCTTGCATCGACAATGACCCGGCGGAGATCATCATCATCGGCCACTGCTTCCTCTTCATTTTCAGCAGCTTCCCCCCTTGCAGCATCATTGGGCACATCGTCTGGTTCCTCTTGATCTTCAGCAGCTTCCCCCGTTGCAGCATCACCGTATTCAGGGGGCACATAGTTTTCATCGTCCTCTTCTTCTTCGCCGTCTTCCATCATAACCCCCATTTCTCCGTGCCTCATCCAAACATTATAGTGTGGCATGAAACCCTTGTAAAGCAGGTGGGCATGAAGGATTTTCCGGTCAGAGTAAGACTTCGTATTCCCACATGTAGGGCATGGACAACACATAAAACCATTCTGCTTGTTTGCCTCAGCCACTTCGAGAAAATCATGCACGCCCTTAATGTACTCGGAGGTGTGTCTGTCACCGTACATCCATTGCCGGTTCATCTGCGTGCATTATATATAATTAAGTGTGTCAAAAACCATTACAGAACATCATGAATAGATAATTAAGTGACCAAATTAATAGAAGTTCATCATCACATTAGAACCAAAGTACATCCATAGTTCTCATCTAACAACATATATATAGCTCTCCAGAGCATCTAATTAATTAAACCATACATTGAAACTATGTAAAACATTTCAATGTGAAAACAAATGCGATCATAATCGCAACCAAGGTAACAATTGATCCAACGGCATAATGATACCAAGCCTCGGTATGAATGGCATATTTTCTAATCTTTCTAATCTTCAAGCGCATTGCATCCATCTTGATCTTGTGATCATCGACGACATCCGCAACATGCAACTCCAATATCATCTTCTCCTCCTCAATTTTTTTTATTTTTTCCTTCAAGTAATTGTTTTCTTCTTCAACTAAATTTAACCTCTCGACAATAGGGTCGGTTAGAATTTCCGGTTCAACCACCTCCTAGATAAATAAAATCTATGTCACGCTGGTCGGTATATTTGTCATAAACAATAAATGAATCAAATAGTTATAAAAAGATAATATATACCACATCCGAATCATAGACAGGACGAGGGCCGACGGGGGCGGATACCAAAACCATCGCACTATGTAATAAGAAGGAATAAAATAGTAAGAAAATTAGACAAGTATCTATCTAAAGTAAGAATTTTTTCTTTCAAAAAGAAGATAAGAACAAGAGGCTCACCACGGTGTTGCCGGCGACGAGATCAGCGCAGGCGGTCGGCGGCGATGAAGACGGGAATGGGACGTGACGGGCCGCTAAACCTAGACAAATCTCGAGGAAAATGGAGCTTTGAGGTCGAGCTTCGAGAGGACAAAGCTTAACTAGTGTGGCTCGGGCATTTCATCGAACACCTCATGTGCATAGGAGGTGAGCTAGAGCACCACAAAGCCCTCCCCTCGCCGGCCAGGGAAAAACAGAGCACTGGAGTGCTCTGCTCGCGGGCGAGGGGTATATATAGGCACCTCATTGGTCCCGGTTCGTGGCATGAACCGGTACTAAATCCGGGCCTTCTATCCCGGTTCATGCCAAGAACCAGGACAAATGGTTGTGGGCCAGGAGCGAGGACCATTAGTCCCGGTTCGTGGCTTGAATCGGGACAAATGGTTCCATACGAACCGGGACCAATGCCCACGAGGCCCCGGCCGGCCCCCTGGGCTCACGAACCGGGACGAATGCCCCCATGGGTCCCGGTTCGTGACTGAACCGGGGCTAATGTGAAAACTGCCCTGTGACCTATGCCCTGTTTTCTACTAGTGATCCACCAAAGGGGGGCACCTGGGTGGCCCCGCAGACCCTGAAACCAAGGCTATAAAATCCTATATTTCCAAAAAAATCAGGGAGAAAGAATTATCACGATCCACGAGACGGAGCCGCTGACACCTCCTGTTCTTCATCGGGAGGCCAGATCTGGAGTCTGTTTGGGGCTCTAAAGAGGGCGGTCTTCGTTCTTCATCATCACCAACCCTTCTCCATCGCCAATTCCATGATGCTCCCCACCGGGAGTGAGTAATTTCTTCGTAGGCTCGCTGGTCGGTGAGGAGTTCGATGAGATTCATCATGTAATCGAGTTAGTTTTGTTAGGGCCTAATCCCTAGTACCCACTATGTTCTAAGGTTGATGTTGCTATGACTTTTCCATGCTTAATGCTTGTCACTTTGGGCCCGCGTGCCATGATTACAGATCTGAACCATTTATGGTATCACCATTATATCCATGTTCTAGATCCGATCTTGCAAGTTATAGTTACCTACTACGTGTTATGATCCGGCAACCCCGGAGTGGCAATAGTCGGGACCACTTCCGGTGATGACCGTAGTTTGAGGAGTTCATGTATTCACCGTGTGTTAATGTTTTGTTCCGATTCTCTATTAAAAGGAGGCCTTAATATCCCTTAGTTTCCTTATAGACCCCGCTGCCACGGGTGGGTAGGACAAAAGATGTCATGAAAGTTCTTTCCGTAAGCACGTATGACTATTTACGGAATACATGCCTACATTATATTGATGAACTGGAGCTAGTGTCGTATCGCCCTAGGTTATAACTGTCTCATGATGAATATCATCCAACAAGTCACCGATCCAATGCCTACGAATTTATCTTATATTGTTCTTGCTAAGTTACTACTGCTATCCTTACTGTTGCACTTGCTACAAAACTACTGCTATCGCTGTTACCGTTACTATTACTGTTGTCACTACTATCAAAACTATCATATTACTTTACTACTGATCACGTTGCTGCAGATAATTAAAGCCCGGGTGCCAATTAATCTACTGGGCCTAGTGATAGATTCCTGATGATTATGCATTGCGTAAAATGCAAATTGTGATGCTTAGTGGGGTAGTATTGTAGCAGTGGTCCTATTTTACGTGAAAAATTCTTGATACTCATGGTGTAATACGTCTGGTGTATGTAAGATCAAATTCATTCCATCGTTTGAGTAATATTAAAATATCAATTATATGATGCATTCAGTAAAAAAGTGTCACTGTGTTGGTATGTATATATGGTACACCGTTAAACATAGAAGAACATCCTTTCACTCCTAACCCGACCTATGCCATCGAATCTGGGTCGACCGGCCCACTGAACATCTACTACTTGCCTTTGAAGACCCTCTTCAAAGAGTACTATACAAAGCTGATGGGTTGGGCCCTTATTACCAGGATTTCCCTTTATTACCAACCAATCGAGCTACAAGCAAGATGCATGCTACTATGATAACATGATGCGCCGGCCCACTCCTCTTCTAACGAATAACAAACATCACGTAAAAAAACAAGATGTCCTAAAAAACTAACAAAAACAAGAGCCTCTATATGCAGAGACGTTGATAGGAGATATTTGAGATCATCAGTTGTTGTGCATGCGTAGACCGTTCCCGGGAATTCAGCGCTGAACCTCGACCTCAACCTACACGAGGATCAGTGATACTAGACGCATCAGATGTGGTTTGTGAGCAGCTCTCAGCAAGTTCTCTCCTTAATCTGGAAGACGGGCGGAAATTGTTTCAAGAGGTGACAACAATGTAGAAGTTATACTAGACATAGAGGACCTTTAACCTATTCCTTATAAACGGCTTGACGAGGATAAATTCATGTTTTGTCGCGTAACGTGCACCTAACCGAACCCTTATAACACTACGCGCGACCGCGGTGGCCATGACTCTTAAATATATACGGCTGCCCACACTCAGAGTAACAATCCCCCACGCCCCACTTGTCCACCATTTCTATTCCGTCGCCGCCCAACCCCGTTCCCCCTGGTGCATGCTCACGCACATCCACATCCACTCTGACACCGTCCCGCCGCCAAAATGGCCGAATCCCACCACCGCCGCTCCCCGCCTCCGATCAGAAGTGCGGATCAACATCACCATGAGCCGCCCTCAGCCCGTGGTTGCGATAAAGCGTCCTCCTCCCGCGGCGGCGCTTCCCGCTTCCCGACCTCCCACTGACACCGCCACCGTAGAGGAAATACCTTGGCGTGCGGCAGCGGGCCTCGGGGACGTGGGTAGTAGAGATCACCGACTATGAAACACACGAGAATATTTGGATTGGATCTTTAGAATCGGCGGTGCGCGTAGCACAGGAACACGCCATAAGATTGGTGCGCCTCCATGGCGCCAATGCCCAGCGCAACTTCCCCAATGGCCAGCCAGTGTTAATGCCTATGGACCCTCGTATGGACACCACACGGAAGATGTGGGAAGACGAGGAGGCATGTGAGCACCTCAAGGCGGAGCAAGCTGGCGAGGCGTACATGGTGAAGCTACGTCACCTATACCAGGAGTGCGTCGAGTAGGATTGCCGGGTTGTATGAGGTATACAAGTCTGAGGTAACGGCGGTCATCGATCTTTGCTCCTGCAACGGCGACGTAGATAGCGACGGTTTGGTGGTGGCAACGGAGCAGGTCATGGCGGTGCCAACGGAGTGGGCGAGGATGCCTTGACTTAATCGGACTGGGATAGGTTGATGAACTAGAGCACTAGTAAGTAGTTTTTTTTTTAGTTTTTATGCAACCTAATTTAAATTTCTTTTAAGTTATGTAAAATAGTTTATGCAACTGGTTGTGTCGAGTTCAAATCAAGATTGATGTAGTTGTATGAATCAAATTTACATAGAATTTGTGTTCAATTATTTAAGGAGTTCAGTTTAGGACTTCGGTTAGAAGCGACACCTTTTTAGAGGAGCAGATATACTTGTCCGTTTCCTCTCGGACGCCGATAAGTGCCATACGCGTGGGCGTTAGAAAGTCTGCCCACACATTTTATGTGGTGTATAAGAGGAACAGTCCACACACCTACGTGTGGGCAAAACAAGTAATGGCCACACACCTTTTTTTCCCTCCCGGTCCCTCTCACACGCGTGCGTGTGGGCGAAATAGATAACGCCCACACGCCCCGTACGTCAGGCCTTGTACCTCGTTGTCCCGCACGCCTCGGGTGACAGTCACCGCACGCCCGCAGTTGCCATGGTTCAGACCCTCATCATGTTCGTTTAACTGCAGTTGCCATGTTGCTGAACTACGGTTGCCATGTCGGACAACTACAGTTGCCATGGTTGCTCAACTGCAGTTGCCATCTAATGTCAAAAGTTCCAGATGCCATTTTTGGGCAACTGCGGTTGTTGCCATGTATGGTCTGGTTTACCACTAGGCAGTTGCCATGTATGGTCTGGTTTACTACAGTTGCCATGATTTGAAAACCTTAGGAGTTGCCACCTACTAACACTAGGCAGTTGCCGTGTAGTGCTACAAAAAGACATGGCAAAACAACATGTTCGGGTAAAAAAAAGAGTTGCCATCTGCTTACAAGCACACTAGGGCAGTTGCCGTGTACCCTGCAAAAATACATGTCAACTGACATGTTCGGCTAAAAAAAAGAGAGAGTTGCCACCTGCTTATAAAGCACACTAGGGCAGTTGCCATGTGCATTGCAAAACACATGGCAAGTGGCAACTTGGGTGTGGGAGATGAGACGGGCGTGTGGGCGAGATGGCAAATGCCCACACACCAGCCCTTGTGCGTGAGTGGAAAGTGGCGTGTGGGCGAACTGCTGAACGCCCACACACCAGCCCCTCCCGTGTGGTGAAACATATGTGTGGGCGACCGGGTGAATGCCCACACACCAGCCCAGTCCGACGTGGCACTAGAAACATGCCAAGATTCGTGCGTTAACAAACGGGCGTGGATCCACGCGTGTGGGCGAGATGCAAACGCCCACACGTGTGGGCGTTTGACTTTTCGTTCCTCTAAATTATAGAGGATCAGTTAGACATGCTTTTACGGGTTGTTTTGTAAGAGATTGACATGTCCTCTTCCCCACTAATCTTCCTCCCTCTAATTTTAACTATGCCCCTCTCTCCCGAAGGATAATTACCGAAGGAAGGATGTCTAACAAGTCTACTTTCTTGTGAGGGAGAACTCTACTTAATTTTATACATTAACTGGGATGTTCAAAGGACAGCTTACAATAACATGTGCAATACCAAGCCCAACAAGGCGGCCAACACTAAGCTCTAGAGCATACTTAATTAGCTAATCTATTAGAATCATGACTTCTTACCTCATGCACAAACGTAAATTACACCCTTTTTTTTTTGCGAGGGAAACGTAAATTACCCCTTAGCTTGCTCTGTGATCTCTAATATAATAATCACATGGGTACCTCCTGTTCTTTCATGCACAACGATGACTCTAAAGAGGGATCATTTTCAAACCCTAATTAAGATTATTCTTCACACTAAGTAACATACAATCAGGCGAGCCTTGGCTTCCATCGGTTTTCTGAAATTCATTTTTAGTTTTTAAAAAGTTATGCACATAGTTTTTAGTTCCTTTTTGCTTTTTAAAAATTTGCGATTTTTTTTAAATTCACGGGGCACTTTTTATATCTCAATTTTTTTACAAAAAATCGGAAAACGTTTTTTGTAATACATGTGCATTTTAAATCTTCAGAATGTTTCTTTCAATCTGTTCACATTTTCGGAATTTACGTATATTTCAAAAATTCTTGAACGTTGCCGAGTTTGGCATCCATTACGATCCACCAGACCTAACGTCAGGCTGCTTCCCAGGATCAAACCGATGAATATTCAATTTCTTGTCGACCATACATTAAAAATGGACGGATTCAAAGGATCTATGCATATGGATGTACCTTACTGATAACTCAAGGTTTCTTCACGACCTAATCATCAGATACCGCCACGGCGCCGACGTTAAGGATCAGGTGGCACACGATCACTCGTAGTATGATTCAAGGAATGTGTCTGCGCGTACGTACATATATCTGTGGATTGGCCCTCAAGCCATGGCACGGCTGCACGGCCAGGCTCATTTGCACGCTAGCTGCTCCATTCACCGATCAATCAGGGTGGCCTTGCGACGTACGAATGAATAAACCGCATGTGGCGACTATATAAACAAACTATCGTGAGAATACGAGCACCACATCACCACACGACCATCAGCCACAAATCAATATAGACCGTACTCTTCAGCTTGCGCGCTAGCTCCAGTTTTTCATATCAGGTACAAATCATAAGTTGTAAAGTTTCGAGGGCACACAGCCATAGATGTGGCTCCAGCTCGAGTTGTTGTGGTGATGCTGCCGGCGGCCAGCAGTGCGCTGTTGTCTGTGGCCGCAGACACCATAATTGTGCCATCCCCGCAACCGTTCATCTGGCAGAAGGCGCATGCCACATTCTACGGTGGCGCTGACGCCTCCGATACAATGGGTAATTATTCAAGTCACACAACAACATCTATTTTGTGTGTGCATGCCCGCTTCGTCTTCTTCTTTTTTTATATTAACACTTGTGGTGTATATTATATATTGCAGGTGGTGCATGCGGGTATGGCAACCTCTTCTCCGAAGGATACGGGACACGCACGGTGGCTCTAAGCACCGTGTTGTTCAATGATGGCGCCACGTGCGGGTAGTGCTACAAGATCGCATGTGATCGCAAGCGTGCGGACCCGTTGTTTTGCAAGCCTGACGTGACAGTGACCGTCACGGCCATGAACTTCTGCCCTCCCAACGATGCTCTCCCCAATGATAACGGTGGCTGGTGCAACACGCCAAGGCCGCACTTCGACATGGCCCAGCCGGCCTGGGAGAAGATCGGTGTTTATAAAGGTGGCATCATTCCTCATGTACCAAAGGTATATATGTGCTTCTTACCGGTTCAAAAATTAGTCCAAAGTCACCGGAGCCACATAACTTCAACATTTTCTATGCCACTACCATGGACCTTTGGGCAAACATTTGTTAGCAAACTGCAATTCTAGCGAGCAATGTCTGCTGACCAATTAATTTACCAGGGCAAGTGATGGATTTGTAATAATTAGTTGCATAAAGTGCAACTTATGGTGCTTAAACATGTGTGCGCTGATTGTAGCACTGATCTAATTTTACAATTCAATTTGTTCATACTCACTGTGTAATTTGTGTGGTGTATGTAAGGTCCAGTTCATTCTATCGATTGTGTATTATACAAATTCACTTATATGATGCATTATGTAAATAGATTATGTCATTCTGTTGCTATTTATGATAGGCCGCTAACATATAAACACAGAAAACTATCCATGTAGAAAACTGAAATCATGTATTCCTTTTGAACATGTATAGTTTTACTACAACTATTTTAGGAGTAAGAGACTTGAACAGAAGATATACAATTTCTCTGGCCAGGTCCTTTTTCAGCCTATTTTATTTTAGTTTTAGTTCAAGCCTCCTCTTCGAAGAGAAGAACTTTGTAAGTATCAGTTCTTATTCATATAAAAAAAATCAGTTTTTTTACTGATCGATCAAGCTAACTGCCTACTAGTCTTGAAATAGGGTCACACTTTGCTTTATAGATGGAAGCACAAACCAAAGTATACAGAGAATCTCAAATTGATCGCATAAATCGTATTCAGAGAATTAGGAAACCTTGGGAAAGCGATAGTTTTATTATCATAGAGTCCCTCTTCGATATGCAAATAAGTTTGCTTTCACACCTCCATGGGGAGATTGTGTCGCAAAGAGTTGTCTATAAGAATGAAGAACTCAGTCTTATCTGTCCATCAACCGGCATCAACAAAACAGACGCACTATAAAATTCAGAATCAGGAGTAGTATGCTCATCTCATGTATGCGAAACTTAGATCTGGCATGCACCATGCGCGTGTTCAAGAATTGTCCATCTTCACATAGGTGCCAATCGCGTCGAGGAATTGGCCAGATCGCGCGTGGAAGCCGATGATCTTGCCACCGGGGCCGGCGTGGAGCGCGAATGGCACGCCGTCCTCCTTCCCGTATGACCCGTAGCTGCGAAGGTTGCTGACAAGCGTCAGCGATCTTATCACGACAGTGTCCTTGAATTGGCCGTAGTGGCCATGGACGCTGGTCAGGTACTCGTCCTGCTGCAGACTGAACTGCACGTGCAAAAACCAAAAAGTAGGTTGAACAGAGAGACCAAGAGTCCAACACTAGTCTCGAGATTGTGGAAATTAATGGCGACGTGATACCTACCGGGGCGGGCTTGCCGCCTTCGCCGCCCCACCTGTCGGTCCACGCTTCCTTGCCCTTCCGCTCGTACATGACGGAAATGGCGTCCACGGCGTTGCCATGGCGGATGATGACCTCGACGATTCGGTTGACATCTGACATGCTCGTCTCCCTAACATTGCCACCGATGCCACCGCAAGGACCCATCCTCACCAACGATCCCTGCATGCATGCATAAGCTTCTGCAAATAAATATTAATCAACACGATCAAATTCCCCATGTTATTGGCGTTCATCTTACCATTGTGCTCTTGCCACTATCACAGATCTTCTTCTTCCCGACGTCATCACCGGTGATGGTGACGGTGACGCTCGCCCGTGATGACGGCAGAACCTTGGGCAAAACAAGCTCGTAGCTGCAGTCACCCGGGGGGCCTTGCTGGAGGAGCACGGCCGGCTGCTCCACGGCGGCTGATGATCCGGCACACGTCTTTTGGTGGTCCGCCTTCTCGTGGTAGAGCATCTTGGTGGCGGCGCAGCCGTGTGGGCAGGCGACACGGACGGATTGCAGGACACGCTCCAAGGCCAAGCAGCGGCCGTAGCTCGTCGGGATGAAGCAGCGGCTGAAGCCGGAGTTGACAAAGCACGACCCGCACCTGTCCTTGTCCGGGAGGTCGCCGTGGCAGGTCGAGCACACGACATGGCCGGCCGCGCACTGTGCGTACGTGACAAATTGTGCAAGTTAGAAAAGAACGACCAAGTAGGTGGAGAAACGCTCCAAAGAACGGCAACATATGTGTGTACCTGGAACACCGGAGGTTCGAGGGGACGAAGACATCTTGGGCAATTCAGAGCCTCCGGATCGACGTCCACGGTGATCATCGTCTCGGAAGTGTCGTTCTTCTCCATCGGTCTGCTTGTTTGATCTTGCAGTGGAGTAGTACAGTGCGTGCTTGTGATCGAGTTGATGGGATGAAGGTTAGGGGGAAGGCCGATCGAATATGTATTTATGGTGATGTGGATCGAAGATGGAGAGGCTCTTGCTTCTTTCGTCTTCCACGTGCGACATTAGTGCTGCATGCATGGCATTATATTGGCAGCAGCACTTCCACCAAATTAAAGACGCCGCGGTAATAATTTGTTTTCCTCCTCGATTGATTCCAGATCCAGAAATAAATAAAAGGGACGTGGGAGGCGAGCTCGTGGTTGAGATGGTTCCTTTTTTTCTTCAAATTTTACAACACTCACTCAACTAGCTAGTTAACCCACCCACCCCCCTGCCCCGCCGTTTCAATCAAACGTACAACTTCAAACATCCATCCATGGACGCCAAACCTTTTCTTTTTCCTTCATTTCTTTCTTTCGAGACCACGCGCCCGCCCGTCGGGGGATGATCCTCAGCATATCGTCGCCGTCCGCCACCATCCAGCGACCCTATCGGACCCAAGGTTGGCATGCCAATCATGCTCACACCTTGCACGCGACAAGACAACTTTTACAGCCGGTCGTCTATCCCTAAAAAAACCGATCGTCTCCCTCATATGCTTCTTTTCTTTTCTGCACCAAGAACAAACAGTGTGACCTCTCTCAAAACACAAAACACAAGGAAACCGCTTAATTTCCGACCCTGAGCGCACCAACACATGACAACAAAATCCAAGCATCGATCCTCTATAACACTAAGCACTCTAGTTTAAAAGAGCCCACATTCAATTGGGGTCTTCAATTGGAATTCGGTCATCTAATTTTGATCGGGTCAAACATTTCTCAAAGATTTATCATTCAATTATTTTATACTATAGTCTTTGCTTCCTAATTTGTAAGGCCTCACAATTAATTAAGAGTTAATTACTGTTTTAGTACATAAACTTGCAGCGCCGGTACAATTTGATACAAAGACTTGCAAGGTGACTCAACCTGGTCCCTAAACTTGATATGTGGGAACAAATTGATACAACTAGATGATACCCCGCGCGTTGCTGCGAAAATTTATTACATATTTTTCGAGTAACATGCTAGTCCATAAGATGATAATAATTGGATATAATATTACAATACCTCAATATTACTGCAGAAATTTGTATGAATTAGTTGTACCAAAAATGAGGTTAGTATGTTGTGGAAAATTCCTAAAGATCCCACGTGTGTGGCAATGACTGCGACCAAGAATCGGCGACAATATGCATGTTATGCATCTGGAGCAGTTAGCAGAAGGCATAATAAAGTAGAACAAAGTATATCATAGAAAAGAAAGATAAAGGGCATAAATATGATTTCTTCTTTCAAACTCCAAGAAGCTTTTACTCAGTTTTATACGTGTAACTAAGAAAATAGTAGTAAAAATAAAATTGGTTGTCAACTTTTCTCAAGAACATCTTCTCAAATCTAAATGCCAGTAGAAGGATCCTTCCTCCTCGACAACACAAATTCTGATTTTTTTTTAGAGTAAAGCATACGCCCGACTTTATAAATAAAGCCACCAGGCAGAGTCACGACACAGCCAACCAAACATCACAGAAGTAGAGCAAAGCTTAAGAAGTACGAGTACATGGCAACCAGCCAAACATGGCACGCAGGCCAGCCAAGAGTCCAAAAGAACCGGAGTTTAAGCCATCCTCCTAGATCGCCGCAGCAGGGAAGAAGCCGTAGATCTCATCTTAGATAACATGTCGTCGAAAGCCTCTAAATCCACTTCCTTAGTCAATGATCTCCACTGCTGCAAAAAGACATTGGCTTTAAATAAGCAATTCACAGGGTTAGCCAGGAAAATATGTTCGATAGTGAACTTGTTTCTAGTAGTCCACAGCGACCAACAAATCGCTGCCCAACCAACCCAGAATACCCTCTTAGACCGGCCTGATAAAGTACTGACACAGCGCCGCAAGTCCTCGAAAGAAGACATGAAGCCAAAGTCTAATACAACTCCAAAGGAATTTAGCCAAAGAGCAATGAAAAAATATGTGCTCGTTGTTTTCAAGAGCCCCACATAGAGCGCATCTATCAGATCCCGGCCCGTTCCTCTTCCTAATTTGATCAGCCGCAGGGAGTTTACGACGGAAAGCTTGCCACAAGAAAAATTTTATCTTAGGAGGGATACGTGCCGACCAAATATCCTTGAATTTCACTGTACGGGCACCCGAGATAAGTTTGGCGTACGCGGATTTAACTAAGAAAGCCCCGAAGCAGAGTGGGGCCAGACAACCGAGTCATCTTCCTCCGAGAGCAAGGGGAAGCAAGCAGTAAGATGTTGCCAATCATCCAACTCCACAGGAGAAAGGGTTCACCGGAAGTCAAGGTCCCAATTGTGAGCCGAGAGCTCAGAGATAGAGATCTCAGGAGCAGCGCAATACGAGAACAGGGTCGGGTAGGCCACCACGAGAGTGGTATCCCCAACCCACCAATCTAACCAAAAGCGAGTGGATTTACCATTCCGAACTACAAACTTAATGAGGGACCGGAAAATCGGGCGAACTTTACCAAGCTGACGCCAAAACTGAGAACCACCAGAGGAAGAGGCGAACATGGGGCTCGAGGAGGGGAAGTACTTAGCTTTGAGAAGAGAAAGCCAGGTGGGGCGCTCCTCGAGGAACATAATTTTCCACCACCATTTTATCATGAGGCACTTGTTCATGACCATCGTGTTAATGATGCCTAGGCCCCCCATGTTCTTAGGCCTACAAATTAGATCCCACTTAACCATCCTATATTTGCGTTTATTGTCAGAGGAGTTCCAGTAAAAAGCACCCCTATGCTTGTCGAAACCAGTGTGAGTCCCTCCAGACAGGAGATAAAAGCCCATTAGAAACATCGGAAGGGAGGAGAGGCACGCAGTAGTGAGGGCGACCTTGCCCGCCTGGGAATTATAACGGCCTCTCCATGGCAGGACTCTGTTCCCTACTTTAGTCACTGTCGGGGCAAAGTCTTTTGCCAATAGCTTGAGAGGGGAGATTGGGAGGCCCAGGTATTTGAAAGGATAAGAACCAAGGGAGCAGTTCAGAAGATGCGCCACTCTCTGAGCTTCAGAGTCTGGTACCCCAGTCACAATTACTTCGCTCTTTGAAAAGTTAATTTTAAGACCCGATAGCGCCTCGAAGCATAGGAGAAGGAACTTCAGGTTCGTGAGGCTGGCCTCATTAAGTTCAACCATAATAATGGTGTCGTCCGCGTATTGAAGGTGAGTGATGCCATTGGGGATCAAGTGAGAGCTAACAGGTGTAATGTGACCAGCACTATCTGCTCGAGAAAGGATATGAGAAAGAGCATCCGCAACGAAGTTAAAGAGAAGGGGGGACGCCGGATCTCCTTGTCTAAGGCCCCTACCGTTAGCAAAGAAATTACTAATCTGTCCATTAACCGCCACAGCCGTGTGCCCTCCCGAAACGAGCTGCATAAGACGGTGAACCACCGCTCCCTCGAAGCCTTTAGCAAGAAGAACTTGGCGAAGAAAATTCCAGCTCACCGAGTCATAAGCCTTCTCGAAATCAAGTTTAAGAACCACTGCCTTAGTGCCCTTGGTCCGCGGGTCATGGAAAATCTCATGCAAGCAAAGAACACCATCCAGAATAAATCTACCCTTTATGAATGCCGATTGGAAAGGACTGATGACGCGATGGGCGATCGGAGACAGCCTAGTAGCCAGGCCCTTAGCCGGGATCTTCGCGAAGTTGTTAATTAAGGCAATGGGCCTAAACTGGGTGATCAAGTCAGCACCTTTGACCTTAGGGATGAGAGTGAACACCGCGTAATTCAATCTAGAGATGTCAACAGTTCCCAGCCAAAAGCCTTGTGTAATTGCCTGAATGAGGCCTTTTAACTGAGGCCGGAACTTCCTAAAGAAAGGAATGGAGAAACCGTCAGGCCCGGAAGCCGCGTTAGAATTGGCAGTTCGGATCGCATCGAAAATCTCCTCTTCAGAAGGGGGAATCATCAATCCCTCATTTTCATCGCTCGAAACATGTTCCAGGGGAGACCAAAAGGTAGGCGCCAACCTAAAACCCAGCTCTGGTTGAGCAGATAAGAGAGTAGAGAAGAAATGAACCACGTGACGCATAATCACAAATTGATCAGAGACCCTGACGCCCTCGATAAGGAGGCTATCGATCAGACATCTCCGACGTCTACCATTCGCTATGGCAAAGAAGTAGGCCGTGGGCGAGTCACCCTTTAAAGTCCAATTAATAGTGCCTCTTTGCTTCCAATACACTTCCTCCTGATGATGAATACCCAAAAGTGCCTCTTCAAGACCATAACGGATCTGCCACTCGGCCGAGGAGAGGCCTAAGTTGTCCGCACGAGCATCAAGCACCTCTATTTGAGCAGCCAACCTAACTTTGTCATGTCTTGACTCAGCAAAGTGATTTTTAGACCAACCCCGAAGGAATCTACGAAGAAAATAGGAGCATTGATGCCAGTCGTGTCGGGGAACGTAGCAGAAATTCAAAATTTTCTACGCATCACCAAGATCAATCTATGGAGTTTACTAGCAACGAGAGGGAAGGAGTGCATCTACATACCCTTGTAGATCGCGAGCGGAAGCGTTCAAGAGAACGGGGTTGATGGAGTCGTACTCGTCGTGATCCAAATCACCGATGATCCTAGCGCCGAACGGACGGCACCTCCGCGTTCAACACACATACGGAGCAGCGAAGTCTCCTCCTTCTTGATCCAGCAAGGGGGGAGGAGAGGTTGATGGAGATCTAACAGCACGACGGCGTGGTGGTGGAAGTAGCGGGATTCCAACAAGGCTTCGCCAAGCGCTGCGAGAGGAGGGAGATGTGTCACGGGAGGGAGAGGGAGGCGCCAGGGCTTAGGTGTTGCTGCCCTCCCTCCCCCCCCCCCCACTATATATAGGGCCAAGGGAGAGGGGGTGCGCAGCCTTGGCCCTTCCTCCAAGGAAGGGTGCGGCCAGGGAGGAGTCCATCCTCCCCAAGGCACCTCGGAGGTGCCTTCCCCCTTTAGGACTCTCGCTTTATCTTATCTCTTGGCGCATGGGCTTCTTGGGGCTGGTTCCCTTGGCCCATATAGGCCAAGGCGCACACCCCACAGCCCATGTGGCCCCCCGGGACATGTGGACCCCCGGACCCCTTTCGGCACTCCCGGTACAATACCGATAATGCGCGAAACTTTTCCGGCGACCAAAATAAGACTTCCCATATATAAATCTTTACCTCCGGACCATTCCGGAACTCCTCGTGACGTCCGGGATCTCATCCGGGACTCCGAACAACTTTCAGGTTACCGCATACTAATAT
Source organism: Triticum aestivum (assembly GCF_018294505.1). Lineage (NCBI taxonomy): Eukaryota > Viridiplantae > Streptophyta > Magnoliopsida > Poales > Poaceae > Triticum > Triticum aestivum. The sequence goes on from NC_057796.1 coordinate 450,195,629, forward strand.
CTCTACAACCCTAGCGTCACCGAACCTTGAGTGTGTAGACCCTACGGGTTCGGGAACCATGCAGACATGACCAAGACGTTCTCCGGTCAATAACCAACAGCGGGATCTGGATACCCATGTTGGCTCCCACATGTTCCACGATGATCTCATCGGATGAACCACGATGTCGGGGATTCAATCAATTCCGTATACAATTCCCTTTGTCTACCGGTATAGTACTTGCCCGAGATTCGATCGTCGGTATCCCGATACCTTGTTCAATCTCGTTACCGGCAAGTCTCTTTACTCGTTCCATAACACATCATCCCGTGATCAACTCCTTGGTCACATTGTGCACATTATGATGATGTCCTACCGAGTGGGCCCAGAGATACCTCTCCGTTTACACGGAGTGACAAATCCCAGTCTCGATTCGTGCCAACCCAACAGACACTTTCGGAGATACCTGTAGTGCACCTTTATAGCCACACAGTTACGTTGTGACGTTTGGTACACCCAAAGCATTCCTACGGTATCCGGGAGTTGCACAATCTCATGGTCTAAGGAAATGATACTTGACATTAGAAAAGCTCTTAGCAAACGAACTACACGATCTTGTGCTAGGCATAGGATTGGGTCTTGTCCATCACATCATTCTCCTAATGATGTGATCCCGTTATCAACGACATCCAATGTCCATGGTCAGGAAACCGTAACCATCTATTGATCAACGAGCTAGTCAACTAGAGGCTTACTAGGGACATGGTGTTGTCTATGTATCCACACATGTATCTGAGTTTCCTATCAATACAATTCTAGCATGGATAATAAACTATTATCATGAACAAGGAAATATAATAATAACCAATTTATTATTGCCTCTAGGGCATATTTCCAACAGTCTCCCACTTGCACTAGAGTCAATAATCTAGTTCACATCACCATGTGATTAACACTCACAGGTCACATCACCATGTGACCAACATCCAAAGAGTTTACTAGAGTCAACAATCTAGTTCACATCACTATGTGATTAACACTCAATGAGTTCTGGTTTGATCATGTTATGCTTGTGAGAGAGGTTATTAGTCAATGGGTCTGAACCTTTCAGATCCGTGTGTGCTTTACGAATATCTATGTCATCTTGTGGATGCTACCACGCGCTACTTGGAGCCATTTCAAATAACTGCTCTACTATACGAATCCGGTTTACTACTCAGAGTCATCCGGATTAGTGTCAAAGTTCGCATCGACGTAACCCTTTACGACGAACTCCTTTTCACCTCCATAATCGAGAAAATTCCTTAGTCCACTAAATACTGAGGATAAGTTCGACCGCTGTCATGTGATCCATTCCTGGATCACTATTGTACCCCTTGACCAACTCATGGCAAGGCACACTTCATGTGCGGTACACAGCATAACATACTGTAGAGCCTACGTCTAAAGCATAGGGGACGACCTTCGCCCTTTCTCTCTCTTCTGCTGTGGTCAGGTCTTGAGTCTTACTCAATACTCACACCTTGTAACACAGCCAAGAACTCCTTTGCTGATCTATTTTGAACTCTTTCAAAATCATGTCAAGGTGTGCGTTCTTAGAAAGTATCATCAGGCGTCTTGATCTATCTCTATAGATCTTGATGCCCGATATGTAAGCAGCTTTATCCAGGTCTTCCTTTGAAAAACTCCTTTCAAACAACCCTTTATGCTTTCCAAAAATTCTACATCATTTCGGATCAACAATATGTCATTCACATATACTTATCAGAAATGTTGTAGCGCTCCCACTCACTTTATTGTAAATACAAGTTTCTAACAAACTTTGTATAAACCCAAAAACTTTGATCACTCCATCAAAGCGTATATTCTGACTCCGAGATGCTTGCTCTAGTCCATGGAACGATCGCTGGAGCTAGCATACCTTTTTAGCATCCTTAGGATCGACAAAACCTTTCTGATTGTATCACATACAACCTTTCCTTACGATAACTGGTAAGGAAACTTGTTTTGACATCCATCTGCCAGATTTCATAAATGCAGCTAATGCTAACATGATTCCGACGGACTTAAGCATCGCTACGGATGAGAAAATCTCATCGTAGTCAACTCTTTGAACTTGTGAAAATACTCTTTGCCACAAGTCGAGCTTCATAGACGGTAACCTTACCGTCCACGTCCGTCTTCTTCTTAAAGATCCATTTATCTCAATGGCTTGCCGATCATCGGGCAAGTTCACCAAAGTCCATGCTTTGTTCTGAAACATGGATTCTATCTCGGATTTCATGGCTTCTAACCATTTTTCGGAATATGGGCCCACCATCGCTTCTCCATAGCTCGTAGGTTCATTGTTGTCTAGCAACATGACTTCCAAGACAGGATCACGCATTACTCTGAAGTAGTATGCATCCTCGTCGTCCTACGAGGTTTGGTAGTGACTTGATCCGAAGTTTCATGATCACTATCATAAGCTTCCACTTCAATTGGTGTAGGTGCCACAGGAACAACTTCCTGTGCCTTGCTACACACTAGTTGAAGTTATGGTTCAATAACCTCATCAAGTCTCCACCATCCTCCCACTCAATTCTTTCGAGAGAAACTTTTCCTCGAGAAAGGACCCGTTTCTAGAAGCAATTACTTTTGCTTCCAGATCTGAAATAGGAGGTATACCCAACTGTTTTGGGTATTCTATGAAGATGCATTTATCCGCTTTGGGTTCGAGCTTATCAGCCTGAAACTTTTTCACATAAGCATCGCAGCCCCAAACTTTTAAGAAACGACAACTTAGGTTTCTCTAAACGGTGTCGTCTCAACGGAATTGCGTGGTGCCCCTTTTAAAGTGAATGCGGTTGTCGCTAATGCCTAACCCATAAACGATAGTGGTAATTCGATAAGAGACATCATGGTATGCACCATATCCTATAGGGTGCAGTTATGATGTTCGGACACACCATCACACTGTGGTGTTCCAGGCGGTATTAATTGTGAAACACTTTCCACAATGTCTTAATTGTGTGCCAAACTCGTAACTCAGATATCTCTATGATCATATCATAGACATTTTATCCTCTTGTCACGACGATCTTCAACTTCACTCTGAAATTACTTGAACCTTTCAATAATTCAGACTTGTGTTTCATCAAGTAAATATTCTCAGCATCTACTCAAATCATCTGTGAAGTAAGAACATATCGATATCCACTGCGTGCCTCAGCACTCGTTGGACTGCACACATCAAATGTATTACTTCCAACAAGTTGCTCTCTTGTTCCATCTTACTGAAAACGAGGCCTTTCAGTCATCTTGCCCATGTGGTATGATTTGCATGTCTCAAGTGATTCAAAATCAAGTGAGTCCAAACGATCCATCTGCATGGAGTTTCTTCATGCATATATACCAATAGACATGGTTCGCATGTCTCAATCTTTTCAAAAACGAGTGAGTCCAAAGATCCATCTACATGGAGCTTCTTCATGCGTTCTATACCAATATGACTCAAATGGCAGTGCCACAAGTATGTGGTACTATCATCACTATTTTATATCTTTTGGCACGAACATGTGTATCACTTCGATCAAGATTCATTTTAGGTGCAAGACCATTGAAGGTATTATTCAAATAAACACAGTAACCATTATTCTCCTTAAATGAATAACCGTATTGCGATAAACATAATCCAATCATGTTTATGCTCAACGCAAACACCAAATAACAATTATTTAGGTTTAACACCAATCTCGATGGTAGAGGGAGCATGCGATGCTTGATCACATCAACCTTGGAAACACTTCCAACACATATCGTCATCTCACCTTTAGCTAGTCTCCGTTTATTCCGCAGCTTTTATTTCGAGTTACCAACACTTAGCAACCGAACCGGTATCTAATACACTGGTGCTGCTAGGAGTACTAGTAAAGTACACATTCATATAATGTATATCCAATATACTTCTGTCGACCTTGCCTGCCTTCTCATCTACCAAGTATCTAGGGCAGTTTTGCTTCAGTGACCGTTCCCCTTATTAAAGAAGCACTTAGTCTCGGGTTTGGGTTCAACCTTGGGATTCTTCACTAGAGTAGCAAATGATTTGCTGTTTCATGAAGTATCCCTTTTGCCCTTGCCCTTCTAGAAACTAACCATCAACAATTGATGCTCCTATTTGATTTCTACTCTCGCGGTGTCAAACATCGCGAATAGCTCAAGGATCATCATATCTATCCCTGATTTGTCATAGTTCATCACAAAGCTCTAATAGCATGGTGGCAGTGACTATGGAGAACCATCACTATCTCATCTGGAAGATTAACTCCCACTCGATTCAAGTGATTGTAGTACTCAGACAATCTGAGCACATGCTCAACGATTGAGCTTTTCTCCCTTAAATTGCAGGCTTAAGAAACTTGTCAGAGGTCTCATACCTCTTGACGTGGGCACTAGTCTGAAATCCCAATTTCAGTCTTTGGAACATCTCATGTGTTCTGCGACGTTTCAAAACCGTCTTTGGTGCCACAATTTTAAACCGTTCAACATTACGCACTGAACTATCACGTAATCGTCAAAACGTGTATGTCAGATATTCGCAACATCCACAAACGACGCTCGAGGTTCAGCACACCGATATGTGCATTAAGGACATAAGCATTCTGTGCAGCAATGAGGGCAATCCTCAGTTTACGGACCCAGTCCGCATAATTGCTACTACCAACTTTCAACTAATTTTTTTTCTCTAGGAACATATCTTAAACAGTAGAACTAAAGCGTAAGCTATGACATAATTTGCAAAGACCTTTTGACTATGTTCATGATAATTAAGTTCATCTAATTATTTAATGAACTCCCACTCAGATAGACATCCCTCTAGTCATCTAAGTGATACATGATCCGAGTCAAACTAGGCCGTGTCCGATCATCACGTGAGACGGACTAGTCATCATCGGTGAACATCTCCATGTTGATCGCATCTACTATACGACTCATGTTCGACCTTTCGATCTCTTGTGTTCCGAGGCCATGTCTGTACATGCTAGGCTCGTCAAGTCAACCTAAGTGTTTCGCATGAGTTCCGAGGCCATGTCTGTACATGCTAGGCTCGTCAACACCCGTTGTATTCGAATGTTAGAATCTATCACACCCGATCATCACGTGGTGCTTCGAAACAACGAACCTTCGCAACGGTGCACAGTTAGGGGGAACACGTCTCTTGAAATTTTAGTGAGGGATCATCTTATTTATGCTACCGTCGTTCTAAGAAAATAAGATGTAAACATGATAAACATCACATGCAAATCATAAAGTGACGTGATATGGCCAATATCATCCTGCGCCTTTGATCTCCATCTTCGAGGCGCGGCATGATCACCTTCGTCACCGGCATGACACCATGATCTCCATCATCATGATCTCCATCATCATGATCTCCATCATTGTGTCTTCATGAAGTTGTCTCGCCAACTATTACTTCTACTACTATGGCTAACCGTTAGCAATAAAGTAAAGTAATTACATGGCGTTTTCATTGACACGCAGGTCATACAATAAATTAAGACAACTCCTATGGCTCCTGCCGGTTGTCATACTCATCGACATGCAAGTCGTGATTCCTATTACAAGAACATGATCAATCTCATACATCACATATATCATTCATCACATCTTACTGGCCATATCACATCACATAGCATACCCTGCAAAAACAAGTTAGACGTCCTCTAATTGTTGTTACATGTTTTACGTGGCTGCTATGGGATTCTAGCAAGAACATTTCTTACCTACGCAAAAGCCACAACGTGATATGCCAATTTCTATTTACCCTTCATAAGGACCCTTTTCATCGAATCCGATCCGACTAAAGTGGGAGAGACAGACACCCGCTAGCCACCTTATGCAACTAGTGCATGTCAGTCGGTGGAACCTGTCTCACGTAAGTGTACGTGTAAGGTCGGTCCGGGCCGCTTCATCCCACGATGCCGCCGAATCAAGATAAGACTAGTAACGGCAAGTAAATTGACAACATCGACGCCCACAACTACTTTGTGTTCTACTCGTGCATAGAAACTACGCATAGACCTAGCTCATGATGCAACTATCGGGGAACGTAGCAGAAATTCAAAATTTTCTACGCATCACCAAGATCAATCTATGGAGTTTACTAGCAACGAGAGGGAAGGAGTGCATCTACATACCCTTGTAGATCGCGAGCGGAAGCGTTCAAGAGAACGGGGTTGATGGAGTCGTACTCGTCGTGATCCAAATCACCGATGATCCTAGCGCCAAACGGACGGCACCTCCGCGTTCAACACACATACGGAGCAGCGAAGTCTCCTCCTTCTTGATCCAGCAAGGGGGGAGGAGAGGTTGATGGAGATCCAACAGCACGACGGCGTGGTGGTGGAAGTAACGGGATTCCAACAGGGCTTCGCCAAGCGCTGCGGGAGGAGGGAGATGTGTCACGGGAGGGAGAGGGAGGCGCCAGGGCTTAGGTGTTGCTGCCCTCCCTCCCCCCCTCACTATATATAGGGCCAAGGGAGAGGGGGGGCACAGCCTTGGACCTTCCTCCAAGGAAGGGTGCGGCAAGGGAGGAGTCCATCCTCCCCAAGGCACCTCGGAGGTGCCTTCCCCCTTTAGGACTCTCCCTTTATCTTATCTCTTGGCGCATGGGCTTCTTGGGGCTGGTTCCCTTGGCTCATATAGGCCAAGGCGCACACCCCACAGCCCATGTGGCCCCCCGGGGCATGTGGACCCCTTGGGGGACCCCCGGACCCCTTTCGGCACTCCCGGTACAATACCGATAATGCGCGAAACTTTTCCGGCGACCAAAATAAGACTTCCCATATATAAATCTTTACCTCCGGAACTCCTCGTGACGTCCGGGATCTCATCCGGGACTCCGAACAACTTTCGGGTTACCGCATACTAATATCTCTACAACCCTAGCGTCACCGAACCTTAAGTGTGTAGACCCTACGGGTTCGGGAACCATGCAGACATGACCCAGACGTTCTCTGGTCAATAACCAACAGCGGGATCTGGATACCCATGTTGGCTCCCACATGTTCCACGATGATCTCATCGGATGAACCACGATGTTGGGGATTCAATCAATCCCGTATACAATTCCCTTTGTCTACCGGTATAGTACTTGCCCGAGATTCGATCGTCGGTATCCCGATACCTTGTTCAATCTCGTTACCGGCAAGTCTCTTTACTCGTTCCATAACACATCATCCCATGATCAACTCCTTGGTCACATTGTGCACATTATGATGATGTCCTACCGAGTGGGCCTAGAGATACCTCTCCGTTTACACGGAGTGACAAATCCCAGTCTCGATTCGTGCCAACCCAACAGACACTTTCGGAGATACCTGTAGTGCACCTTTATAGCCACCCAGTTACGTTGTGACGTTTGGTACACCCAAAGCATTCCTACGGTATCCGGGAGTTGCACAATCTCATGGTCTAAGGAAATGATACTTGACATTAGAAAAGCTCTTAGCAAACGAACTACACGATCTTGTGCTAGGCATAGGATTGGGTCTTGTCCATCACATCATTCTCCTAATGATGTGATCCTGTTATCAACGACATCCAATGTCCATGGTCAGGAAACCGTAACCATCTATTGATCAACAAGCTAGTCAACTAGAGGCTTACTAGGGACATGGTGTTGTCTATGTATCCACACATGTATCTGAGTTTCCTATCAATACAATTCTAGCATGGATAATAAACGATTATCATGAACAAGGAAATATAATAATAACCAATTTATTATTGCCTCTAGGGCATATTTCCAACAAGTCGTCCATCGGACCAAAAGATCGGCGGTTAGAAGACAGGAAAGACGAAATCTTTTGCGCAATCAAGTCAGCGAAACCCTCCACATGGAGCCAAGAGGCATCGAACTGAAACCTCGGGAAGGCAACCGAACGAGTACCATCATCAAGAATCAGAGGGGAGTGATCCGAGCCCACTATAGCCAAGGCTCTGAGAATGACACGGGGAAACAACGAATCCCAACTAGGACACAAGAAGACCCGATCAAGGACAGAACGAATGGGAGAAGTTTGGCGATTCGTCCAGGTGTAACGGGCCCCGACCCTAGGGATTTCACGGATCGCCGTGTCTCTGATGAAAGCATTGAACGCGTCGGCCAGCGGCCACGAGAAGTAAGAGGTACTCTTATCCGAAGGGTAGCGCATCAAATTGAAGTCTCCCCCAATCAATAGTGGCAGCTCACAGGATTCAATTTTATTGCGAAGTTCATCCAGAAAAATATATGACATAGAATGATCAGCCAGACCATATACCACCATGATTTCTAGTAAAGAGTTAAGGATTCGGTGAGAAACCACCGTGCTAGCCCAAAAAATGCCATGATCAAAAGCGACAAAATCAAAAACATCTTTCTTAGTGCCAAGAAGAATACCACCCGAATGACCAACAGGGGCCACAACGTTCCAATCGAATCTATCTGTCCCAGCAACGGCCGAGAGTTCATTTGGGGAGAAGGAGGGTTTGAGAGTCTCGACAAGACCAATGATATCAACATTTTCAGAACGAACCAAGTCTTTTAGCTGGTCCCTGCGCCCCCTAGCGCCGAAACCCCTAATATTCCAGAATAGAGCCTTCATCTAAAAGAGAGGTTTTTAATTCTAAGGCTCGACCTGCTCAGAGCCTTGCAGGTTTTAGAAGCAGTCGGGGGAGCCTGACTCCTGTCAGATCCCCCCTCATCCCCACCGGCCACAACCAATGGGGCAATCGATCCCAGCCCAGCCTCCTTGGCTTTAGCTATGTCAGCCTGAGCTATTTCATTAGCCCTAATAACGCCAAGCAATGAAGAGGGAGAACCCAAACTAGCGTCAAAGCAAATACCCACATCATCTAAAATACTAAGCAAATGTTCATCAGATTGAGACGGAAACACTAAACGAACAGGAGAATGAACATCGGGGTTAGAGGAGGGGGGCATGGACGCGAATCTGAAGGAGGCAGATCCCGAGCCGCAGCGCGCCGAGCGGCCCGATCAGCCACCCGCTCGCCGCTGTTGGAGACGCGACCGCTCTTGCGAGCCGTGGATGCCGGCGAGCGCAACGGCGCAGGACGAGCACGACAGGGAGATGCCGCAGCAGAAGACGGGCCCGAGGCCGTACCCAAGTCAGCATCCAGCCTGCGGCAGAGCCCAGCCGCAGACTGCCTTGAATCACCAGACGCCCTGCTTTTAGCAGAATATTGCTTGACCGACGACTTCTTCTTCTTCTTGGAGGCTAAGGGGCCAGCCGGGGGCAAGTCTTCAATGCCTGAGAGGGATGGAGAGGCGGGGCGGGCTGGAAGGTTAGAGCACACCGCCGAAAATGGAGTTCCCTTCGCCCCACCAGAAGCCGCAGCCCCTCCAACCGAGTCCGGCAACGAATCATTAGCCCCCCGGCCGACCGGAGCATTCTCCTTCAACAGGTCCTGGTCTTCTGGAGAGAGCTGTTGGAAATATGCCCTAGAGGCAATAATAAAATGGTTATTATTATATTTCCTTGTTCATGATAATTGTCTATTGTTCATGCTATAATTGTATTAACTGGAAACCGTAATACATGTGTGAATACATAGACCACAACATGTCCCTAGTAAGCCTCTAGTTGACTAGCTCGTTGATCAATAGATGGTTATGGTTTCCTGACCATGGACATTGGATGTCATTGATAACGGGATCACATCATTAGGAGAATGATGTGATGGACAAGACCCAATCCTAAGCATAGCACAAGATCGTGTAGTTCGTTTGCTAAGAGCTTTTCTAATGTCAAGTATCGTTTCCTTAGACCATGAGATTGTGCAACTCCCGGATACTGTAGGAATGCTTTGGGTGTACCAAACGTCACAACGTAACTGGGTGGCTATAAAGGTGCACTACAGGTATCTCTGAAAGTGTCTGTTGAGTTGGCACGAATCGAGACTGGGATTTGTCACTCCGTATGACGGAGAGGTATCTCTGGGCCCACTCGGTAATGCATCATCATAATGAGCTCAATGTGACTAATGAGTTAGCCACGGGATCATGCGTTACGGAACGAGTAAAGAGACTTGCCGGTAACAAGATTGAACGAGGTATTGGGATACCGACGATCGAATCTCGGGCAAGTAACATACCGATAGACAAAGGGAATTGTATACGGGATTGATTGAATCCCCGACATCGTGGTTCATCCAATGATATCATCGTGGAACATGTGGGAGCCAATATGGGTATCCAGATCCTGCTATTGGTTACTGGCCGGAGAGGTGTCTCGGTCATGTCTGCATGGTTCCCGAACCCGTAGGGTCTACACACTTAAGGTTCGGTGACGCTAGAGTTGTTATGGGAAATAGTATGTGGTTACCAAAGGTTGTTCGGAGTCCCGGATGAGATCCTGGACATGACGAGGAGCTCCGGAATGGTCCGAAGGTGAAGATCGGTATATTGGACGAAGGGTATTGGGGTCCGGAATTGTTCCGCGGGTACCAGGCTATGGCCAGCATGTCCGAAAGGGCTTTCGGAGGCCCCGGCAAGCGTTGGGGGGCCTTATGGGCCAAGGGGAAGGGGCAAACCAGCCCACTAAGGGGCTGTGCGCCCCTCCCAACCCCTCTCACGTAACCAGGAGAGGTGGGGGCGCCACCCCTAGGGCAGCCGCCCCTCCCGGCTTGGGGGGCAAGTTTCCTAGGGGGTGGGGGCGCCCAAACCCATCTAGGGTTTCCCCTGGCCGCCGCCTCCTCCTCTAGATCCATCTAGAGGGGCCGGCCCCCTCTCCCCTTCCCCCTATATATAGTGAGGGGGTGGGAGGGCAGCCGCACCCTTGCCTGGCGCAGCCCTCTCCTCCTCCTCCGTAGTGCTTAGCGAAGCTCTGCCGGAGAACCACGAGCTCCATTGCCACCACGCCGTCGTACTGCTGGAGTTCTCCATCAACTTCTCCTCTCCCCTTGCTGGATCAAGAAGGAGGAGACGTCCCCGGGCTGTACGTGTGTTGAACACGGAGGCGCCGTCCGTTCGGCGCTAGATCGGATCTTCCGCGATTTGAATCGCCGCGAGTACGACTCCATCAACTGCGTTCTTGTGACGCTTCCGCTTAGCGATCTTCAAGGGTATGAAGATGCACTCCCTCTCTCTCGTTGCTAGCATCTCCTAGATTGATCTTGGTGACACGTAGGAAAATTTTGAATTATTGTTACGTTACCCAACAAGAGCCCGTCCCACTCCGACTGGGTAAAGCGCTGATCATTGCCATGCATAGAATCATCCGGGCAGCCGTCACCATCCTTGTTCTTGTCATCATTGCCGGAAGCAGGGGCGGGGGAGGAGGCGGGGGCGACACCGGACCCGAGTCACCCTCCACCCGGACCCTGAGCCGGAAGCCACCAGCCGAGGGGAAGACATCAATGGAGCCACGGATATAGAGGGGATCCACACACCACACCCGCAGACGGACCGGCCCGAGGATAGCCAAAGACTCATGATCAACCTCAATAGGTTTGCCGATTAGCACCCCGAAAGCCATCAGAAACGTCGTGGAACACAACACAGGAGGGACATCATCAACTAGAACCCATACATCAGACAGAGAGGAGATAGCCTTGGAGCCATTAGATGCAGCCTTGACCGAGACAACCAATTGGTTCAGAGGCAACATGAAGCTAGTACAGGAGGAAATCATGCGGAGGCTTTCCTTGGAGGGGAAAGTCGCAGCAAACTCGAAGTCTGAAAGCTGACGGATTTGCCAGTCCCACCCTCCCTCATCCCACAACCGGAGCTCATCAAGAAGAACCTGGGATGTTATGCGTTTGGACTGGACAGAGATGATGTCGATGTTGGAGAGCGCTGGAATAGGAGCAACAGGAGGAACCTCCCTATCTAAGGCAAAGAAGGAGCACCCAGGAAGGCCAAGACCATAGTGGACAAAGGCAGGAGGCTTGGTACGGTTCTGACAATCCACAGTGAGATGACCATCTTCCCTACAGATGAGGCAGAAGGGGGGGTTTTGGCATCGGGACTGAAAATGACCAGGACGATGACATGCGAAGCAGGTGAGAGTAGGATTGGCGACCTGAGATTGAGGAGGAGCGCGACCAGGACCATGAGGGGGAGGGGGAGAATACCATCACCAGTCGCGCCGAGCCCAGATCCGACGCCCCGCCCAGCAGTAGCGCCAACGGGACGGCGGACCGGCGCCCCCAACACACCTCGCGGGACGAAACGCGACGGACCCCCACCAGCCACCGCCGGAGCCCGCACCGACCCACCACCCAGGGGAGCAGCACCATGCGGAGGAGGCGGCGGAACCGGGCCAGAAGAGCCAGCCCGACTGCCCGCGGCCGCCAGTTCCCAAGGATGAGCAACGCCCGGAGGAGCGCCATGCAGGGGCAGCGAGGGATCCGCCGGCCCAGAACCAGAGGCGCGCGGGGACGAGCCGGCCGCCGCTGCCGCCGACCCCGCCTCCGGAGCGAGCGACGCCTGGAGCTTAGCGCGCAGCGTAGCTTTATACTCCAGATCGGCCGCCGCCTCGCCAGATCCATCACGCCCCCGCTTCTGGCCGGAGACGGCCTCGCTTGAGGACCCGCGCGAACGATCCATCGCGACCACCGCCGCAAACGAACGGGAAAGGGGAGGAGGAATAGCAGATCGGGAGAAGAAGCGAATGGGGAGGCAGCGACGACGCAGATCGGAAGAGGAGGCAGGAAACCCTAGAAATGGGGGAACCGACCCCTTACGGATCCATATATACCTGGACCGAGCCAGGCCCGGGCCGACAGGGAGGGCCGAGGTGGGGCTGGGCCTGGGCCATCCGTGGCCCAGAGTCCAGGGAAGGGAGGGGGAAAACGGTCACGCAGGCCAGGGCAGGCACCGACCCAAGCCCACCAGGCCCATCAAGCGGCACAAGGGCCCGCAGCCCAGACACAGAATCCACCACCAACCCCATCTCGAGATCTAGGTCAGGCGCCGCCGCCGCCGCCGACGGCGAAGCCGGAGCCGACCCCCCAGAGAACGAACAGGCGGGGAGGACCACCGGAGGGGAGGACGGAGAGGAAGCCGCAGCCACTGCCCCCCACCCCCACCAGAGCCCAGAGGCCCCGGAACCGGAGACCAGGCCACAGCACGGCGGAGCCCACGGGAAACGCGACGCCAGCCATCCTCCTCCACCACGACACCGGCAAGCCGACCGCGCCCGCCAGGGGCGAACTTCCGACGGTGGCCCGGGGCCGAAACGACGGAGAGACCGCCCGTAGGGACCAGACAAGGAGGGGGAGGAAGAGCCTCAGAATCCGACCCCGAATCATCCGAGTCGAGAGCCCAGAACCTGTTGGCCCGAGAAGGAGCGGGGAGGACGGAGCGAGGCGAGGGGGCCGGGGCGGAGGAGGGGGAACAAGGAGGAGACAATGGGGAAGAGGGGGGAGGCCGCACGAGACGAGGCCGCCGCCGGAGGGGAGGAGGGGGAGGGAGGCGTCGCCAGGGGAGAGAGAGGAGAGGGGAGAGCCATGTGTGTGTGTGGCCAAGGCATCCAGAAGCTCACACAAATTCTAAATTGGATCGTAAGTGTGTCTGTTTCCGTGACTCTGTCAACATGCCCTTCGTGCCAAAATAAATCTCATAATGCCATTGATTCCAAAGATAATCCCTGATAGATGGGAACGACAAAAGCTTACGATTACGGATAAATGTCAAATTTGGTGGTTGCAAAGATTATCTGAATTAATCCTTTGACAGTTGAGTTAATGAACATCATGTTAAGAGGTATAGGTCTGATTGATACCAAGAACGTGATGCTCATATGAGTTGTAGATAAATCAATAGATATCATGCATACCACAGGACTAAAGATTTTAGGTGGCTTCAAGAACCTAACTAACCCTGTTAAGTTGCATATGCCTCCAATAGTTCTCACCAGCTGCACTGGGGCTGGTCAAGGGGACTGGCCGAATAGCACGACGCTATGAAGAACTTTCTGGGATATCCATTTTGTGCAGTCTTACGAACAGAGGGCCTCAATACAAATATTTATTAGAAACCTGTAATCAACTAATGGAATAATGGTGGCTTTGTTTTGTTAGGCGTGCCAATCAAACTGAACACTGTTGTAACAAACTGGCTTATACAATCGATCTAGCTAATAATGTGCAAATATATTAAATATGGGGAAAAAATGCTAACACATACCTACTGTCTCATGACAGAAACATCGACCCATCTCTGAACATGCTCAAGGAAGACAAAACAAACATATTCAACAGGCCAAGTGCATGGTATAGTAAAGAAGCAACAGAGTAGAGGAAGTGTGAGAATGGATAGATCGGAACATGGTACGTGTTGCAGCGGAACTATGTTACCATTTTTTCAATATTAAGAGATAAAACATAGAAACACTGTGTGCAAATGTCCTATTTGGTAAGAAGGAAGTGGGCTTAACTACCATGTTGTAAGAGACATCTGATTGGTAAATCTCGTGGTTAGTAATACAGATTCATGACTGAATGTGGTCAGAAGCATGATTCACATATTGGTTGACAAAACACAACAAATTTACTCACAAACTGCTAGTACTCTGAAACTAACCAAAGGATTTTGTCCAAAAAGGAAATTGTACTGCAACGAACCTCTGAATACTCAATACACATACTGGGAGTTTTACCAAAGCTATCAACTTGTTGATGGGATTATGCAGACTTAGACAATGGGAGTTCTGGCGAGTTCAGTATAAACCTGCACAGTTACATGAAAGAAGAAGAATAAGCCATGCCGTCCATTATTTAATTAATGGGATTCATGGCCCCGCCGTGAGGAGATAATCTGGATCAGTTCTACTATGAACAACAAAAGTTTTGACTAATTTAGTAGGGGACGGGGGGCTTGAAAAGGGTCACATCAGGCGCGGTGGTGGTTGCCGCATCAGGTGCGTCCGAGGCCGCCGCCACAATGAGGGCTCAAAGCACAGCAACGACATGAGGGAGCTCCTCCTTCCCGATCACGCTGGAACTGGGCCGCGCCGGGGATGGCCGTGTCTGATGCATCCGAGGCGGCCGGCGCTAGAACGGCCCGGAGCATAGCAAGGACATGAGGGAGCTTCGAGGAGAGTCTGACCATAGGCGTGGCCGCGTGGGGAGACCGTGAGGTACTCGCCGAGGGTGGCCGGGGCCGATCCCGGCGCGGCTGCATACTCCACAAGGCGCTGTTCTTCCATGGCGGGGGCACCTACGATAGGGAAGCCAGAGGCAGGGCAGGGACGGCCGTCGGGGTACCTCATCGCCGAGGAGGAATGCCTCTCACCATCGCTCACTGCCACACCCTGCCAAATTGCGCGCATGTGAGCGAACATAAATACCTGATGGAAGAGCAACTGAATCGCTTGAGTAGTGGGATTTGATGGAGGGAGAAGAAAACCTATCCATCTCGGTTGCAAAAATAATACAGTGGGATTTGATGAAGGTTGGAGAAGCTGAAGAGGAAGTTGAATATGTTTCGTTGGAAAGATGAGAGGGTCTGCGTTGGGAATCATAAATGCCATGTGAGTTGATTTGGTATTTTTTCCTCAAGGGTAGAGGGCTGGAGGTGGGTGGATCCTGCGGGAGGGCCGGCGGCCGTGCGGTCTGCAGGTGAGGGGAAAAACAGGTCTTTTTTCCACCGGGGTAATAAAAGTGGTAATATGAGTGATTGGGCGATTTTGGAAACTGAAAAATGATGTGGCAATCTGCTGATGTGGACGTGCATGATGAGGGAATAGGAAGAAGTGGGGAGCAACTTCTTAAGAAAGGTAGATTTAGTCCGAAACCTGCCACGTCGGATGGGAGGCACGCACAGGTAGGTGCGGTATTATCCACAAAAAAACTACGTATAGGAAGAAACAAACCCGCGGTCCTCGGAGAGAGCTGCTAGAAGGAACTTAAAAACGGCCCTGAGGTTCTGCCAATATTTCGTTTGTATCGCAAAACCAGCACAAACACCTTCATCTGTTCGTGTTCCCCTATTCATTTCTATTGGCCTCTTCGCCTGTTCGTCTCCGCGACGGGTTTATTTCATAACTAAATTGTTGGCGAACGCGGTATTTTAAAAAATTCCTACGATCACGCAAGATCTATCTAGGAGATGCATAGCAACGAGCGGGGAGAGTGTGTCTACGTATCCTCGTAGACCGAAAGCGGAAGCGTTAAGTAACGCGGTTGATGTAGTCGAACGTCTTCGCGATCCAACCGATCAAGTACCGAATGCACGGCACCTCCGCGATCTGCACACGTTCAGCTCGGTGACGTCTCTCGAACTCTAGATCCAGCTGAGGCCAAGGGAGAGTTTCGTCAGCACGACGGCGTGGTGACGGTGATAATGAAGTTACCGGCGCAGGGCTTCGCCTAAGAACTACGACGATATGACCGAGGTGTGTAAACTGTGGAGGGGGCACCGCACACGGCTAAGACAAATCTTGGGTGCCTTTTGGGTGCTTGCCTCCCCCGTATATAAGGAGGGAGGGAGGAGGAGGCTGGCCTAGGGGGCGCGCCAAGCATAGGGACTCCTACTAGGACTCCCAAGTCCTAGTAAGGTTTCCCTTTCCTATTCGGAGTAGGAGAGAAGGAAAGAGAGGGAGAGGGAGAAGGAAAGAGGGGCCGCGCCCCCACCCCTTGTCCAATTCGGTTTGGGCAGGGGGAGGCGCGCGCCACCTCTTGGCCCTTCTCCCCTCTCTCCACTAAAGCCCAATAAGGCCCATTACTTCTCCCGCCGAATTCCCGTAACTCCACGGTACTCCGAAAAATACCCGAATCACTCGGAACTTTTCCGATGTCCGAATATAGCCTTTCAATATATGAATCTTTACCTCTCGACCATTTTGAGACTCCTCGTCACGTCCGTGTTCTCATCCGGAACTCCGAACAACCTGCGCTCATCAAATCACATAAACTCATAATACAAATCGTCATCGAACATTAAGCGTGCAGACCCTACGGGTTCGAGAACTATGTAGACATGACCGAGACTCATCTCCGGTCAATAACCAATAGCGGAACCTGGATGCTCATATTGACTCATACATATTCTATGAAGATCTTTATCGGTCAAACCGCATAACAACATACGTTGTTCCCTTTGTCATCGGTATGTTACTTGCCTGAGATTCGATCGTCGGTATCACCATACCTAGTTCAATCTCGTTACCGGCAAGTCTCTTTACTCATTACATAATGCATCATCCCGCAACTAACTCATTAGTCACATTGCTTGCAAGGCTTATAGTTTACCGAGAGGGCCCAGAGATACCTCTCCGACAACCGGAGTGACAAATCCTAATCTCGATCTATGCGAACTCAACAAACACCATCGGAGACACCTGTAGAGCATCTTTATAATCACCCAGTTACGTTGTGACGTTTGATAGCACACTAAGTGTTCCTCTGGTATTCGGGAGTTGCATAATCTCATAGTCATAGGAACATGTATAAATCATGAAGAAAGCAATAGCAATAAACTAAACAATCATAGTGCTAAGCTAATGGATGGGTCTTGTCCATCACATCAGTCTCTAATGATGTGATCCCGTTCATCAAATGACAACACATGTCTATGGCTAGGAAACTTAATCATCTTTGATTAACGAGCTAGTCTAGTAGAGGCATACTAGGGACACTCTGTTTGTCTATGTATTCACACATGTACTAAGTTTCCGGTTAATACAATTTTAGCATGAGTAATAAACATTTATCATGATGTAAGGAAATATAAATAACAACTTTATTATTGTCTCTAGGGCATATTTCCTTTATAAATAACCGTAGCTCTGAATTAAATAATTTATATATGTCAATTGAGTAGAAAAACATGTAGAATAATATGGTGCACTTACTTTGCATGTTTAACAAAAATAAAATTGTGTTTTAGGTAGAACAGTGCCAAATTCGAAAAATTGTATATGGGGATTTTCCGGAATTGTTATATGTTGTTTCCGGCCTCATTTAAACCATGGCGGCCTCACATGCCTTCACATGATGCCTTTGTTGATAGTGCAAACATCGTTCGAGTTTTCAATGAAGGAGAGAACAAACAAGAGGATGGAGAATCGGAAGAAGAAACGGACGAAGAAGAGGAGACAAACGAGATGGAAGAAGATGATGGGGAATGATTGTTGATGTTTAATTTGTTCGTGTAAACTTGTTCATGAACTTGCTTGCGATCATCTTGTTTGTGCGAACTTTGCATCTTTTGAACTAGGCTATGAATTTGAACTATGTTTCTCATTGATGTTTGAGATCATCTTGTTTGTGTGAAATTTGCATATTTTGAATGTTTGAGATCATCCTGTATGTGTTTTTTGTGCGTCGGTTGGGCGCGCGCTCTATTTTACCGCGCCTGCTGAAGCGGCACGCTGGCGCGCTACAAATTTTGGGCTCTTAGTAAAGCAACTGACTAGTTCAACGCGCAAAAGCGCTATTTCGACGTTGTAAAAAAAGAATTAGTGCGCCGCGCTTGCGCGCGTCTGTCGGAGATGCTCCTATATCTCCCCCCCTCACGAGTCACGGCCCCACTTTTCATTTCTCGGTGCACAGTATATATACACAGGGCTTGACCACGTCCAGCAAGTGCGCAGCATTATCTCAACTGCCACACGACTCAGCAAACCTGCTAACAAACTTTGTGCATGCATACATACCAACACAAACTAACAAATTGGCCATGTGTCTCAGCTCCAAGTGATCCACCCAGCCGGTCTCGTCGCGCACGCACGCGTCGCTTCACACGAAGCTGCCATGTCACACGGCACCATAGCATCACGCCTACGCACCATACTGGCTTTATTGCGCTTTTTACCGAGACTTTGCCATCTTGGTACGCACGTAGGACTTGCCAGCAAATACTAAACCTAGCTATATGCAAGACAAAACAAATATGCAGATACATGAATCAAGATTAAACCTAACATTTTTCCTCCTAGCTAAACAGTCCTGGGGCTAGAGCATCGATCATCGACGTTGTTGAGACTTGAGAAGCAGCAAGTGAAATGAAATAGCTAGATGAATGAATGCAAAAACAGTCGCTACACGATACAAACGAATTTGGGGTCGATCACGATGCACGGTCGTCCATCTTGACGTAGGTGCCAATGGCGTGGAGGTACTGGTCGTCACACCGCGCATGGAAGCCGACGATCCTGCCGCCGGCGCCCGCTGGGAGCGAGAACCGCACGCCGCACGCGTTCCCGTAGGGCCCGTGGGTGCGAAGGTTGCTGACGAACTTGAGCGACCTGATGACGACGTTGCCATTGAAGTGGCTGTAGTGGCCTTCCACGCTCGTCAGGTATTCGTCCCGCTGCAGACGGAACTGCATGCACACGCGAAACAAGAGGAGAACACAGCTTGTCAACTCATCCACAACACACGGAGACTAATGATTATAGGCAACTCATGGCCGTGGACCCGTTGTTAGTTAGGAAAGTAATTACCACCGTGGTCATGCCGCCTTTCCCTCCCCAAAGCTCGGTCTCGCTCGATTCCTCCCGGTCTTTCCGCATGTACGTTACGCGAACGGCGTCAACGGCGCGGCAGTGGCGGACGGCGACCTAGACAATGCGTGTCACCTCGCCCACCATGCCTACCTTTCTGTCGTTGCTGCCGCCGCCGCCGCAAGGGCCCATCCTGACGACCTCTCCGGCCTGCATCTCATCTCACACAAGAAACATGTAATCATCAATCAACATAGCTAGCAAGACAGCAGATCGAATCGGTGTCGGAGGTAGCATAAGGTCGAATCCTATCTTTGGATTGTCATTGATGGTGACGGTGGCCAGGCCGTGGCGCAGGAGCAACGCGCAGTGGCGGACGGCGACCTGGACAATGCGTGTCACCTCGCCCACCATGCCTATCTTTCTGTCGTTGCCGCCGCCGCCGCCGCAAGGGCCCATCCTGACAACCCCTCCCGCCTGCATCTGCATCTCACACAAGTCATCAATCAACATAGCTAGCAAGACAGATCGAATCGGGGTCGGAGGTAGCATAAGGTCGAATCCTACGTACCTTTGCATTGTCATTGATGGTGACGGTGGCCAGGTCGTGGCGCAGGAGCAACGCGCACGACTTCTCGTGGAGCTACGTCTGGACAGGGCAGCCGCGCGCGGCGTTGGGGCAAGGGACGCGGACGGCCCGCAGGATCTGGTCGACGGCGTAGCAGCGGCCGAAGCCGGCGGCGACGGAGCACTCCGGGCACTTGCGGCTCTGCCACACTACTACAAAAACAGCTATGAACACTAATGACGTACTGTACATGTGATGCGTCATTACTAAATACTAATAGCGCACCAGGTGTTGGTACGTCATTAGTGTGCAAATACTAATGGCGCACCACATCCACAGTGCGTCATTAGTAAAAAAAATAATTTTTTCAAAACTACTAATGACGCATCGTGGGATGGTGCGTCATTACTAGTTCAACTAGTAATAGCGCACCACTACCACGGTGCGCCATTAGTAATTATGTTTTAAAAAAAATTCAAATTTTTTTTAAACTACTA
Source organism: Triticum aestivum (assembly GCF_018294505.1). NCBI lineage: Eukaryota > Viridiplantae > Streptophyta > Magnoliopsida > Poales > Poaceae > Triticum > Triticum aestivum. The sequence continues at coordinate 450,216,109 of NC_057796.1, forward strand.
ATGGCGCACCGTGGGAGTGGTGCGTCACTTTCACCGAATGCACCCCCGGTGGACCGCCTTTTCAGTTTAAAAAAATGAAAATGTCAAAAAAATAAAAGAAAATAAGTTTCCCATGTGATATGTGGTCTAGTTGTTGTGAAAAATTACAAATATGAATTTCGACTTTATTTGCAAAATCTCTCGAGAATTTGTAAAATGGGCATAACTTTTGCATACGAACTCAGATGAAAAAGTTTTTTATATGAAAAATCATCTACGCGAAAAGTTACATCCGAATTTAACGGGGGAAACCCGTTAAACATTTTCAAAATCCTCAAAAACCTAACAGAAAAAAAGATACGAGGCTTTTAAGATCTGGAGAGGCAAAAAATTCAAAAAAATTCAAACTTACTAATGGCACACCTGCCCATGGTGCGCCATTACTATCTTCCCGCCTTCAAAATTCAAAATAAATCAAAAAAATTAAAAAAATACTAATGGCAGGTGCGTCATTAGTATTTTCCCGCCTTCAAAATTCAAAATAAATAAAAAAATATAAAAAAAGTTAGTAATGGCCCACCTGCCAACGGTGCGCCATTACTATGCCGTATATATGGCTGGGCGTGGTCCTCTCCTTCTTACCTCTTCATTCTTCTCCTCCACTTCACCTCTCCTCCACTCCATCTCCTCCTCTCCTCCACTCCATCTTCCCTTCTCTCCTCCACCATACTACCCTCCTCCTCTCCGGCGACCTCCTCCTCCCTCCTCTCCTCCCCTCCCCTCCCCTCACGGTTTCTCCTCCCTCCTCTCCGGTGAGCTCCTCCTCCCTCCTCTCCGGTGAGCTCCTCCTCCCTCCTCTCCGGTGAGCTCCTCCTCCCTCCTCTCCGGTGAGCTCCTCTTCCCTCCTCTCCTCCCATCCCCTCATGGGTTCTCCTTCCTCCTCTCCGATGCTCCGGTGAACTCCTCTCCGGCGACCTCCTCCTCCTCTCCGGCGATGTAGGCGAGCGCCTCTCCGGTGACCTCCTCCTCCTCTCCGGCGAACTCCTCTCCGGCAAAAGAACACGGCAAAAGAACGTACAAGATTCAAAAACAGGAACAAAATTTGAAATAATATCGTGCAAAAACACGAGCAAAAAATGGGCAAAAAAATCACGATCTAAATCCAAATTCAAAATTCAAAAATAGCAATGGCGCACGGTGGGGGTTAGACGGTGCGCCACTACTATTTTCCCGCCTTCAAAATTCAAAAATACTAATGGCGCACCGTGGCCTATACTAATGGCGCATCAGTGGTGTGTGCGCCATTAGTATACCAGATACTAGTAGGCCTTTTCCTAGTAGGACGAGCAGAGCACGTGCCCGGCAGCGCACTGGAACAACGGAGGCCTGAGGGTGTGGAAGCAGATGGGGCAGTCGAGAGTGTCTGGGTCGACGGAGATGGTGAGCTCATCGCCGGCGTGCCTCTGCATCTTGCAGTAGCTAGGTGCCTAGGACTTGGGAGTACTCTACTGTGTGAGGTGAACAGATGGAGGAGGCCGAATATATAGGGGACCCAAGAAAAGGACCGGCTGTTTACTATCCACTTCCTCGATCCACAAAAGTAGTAACTAATTATTTTTCAAATGTATAGTGATTAATCTAGATGTAATATAATATATTTATCTTACACCCACGTCCTGGACCGTTCGATGTATTACTGCTTGTTTTCTCGTGAGAGGCTTGATTTGCGTCGCTGGCTGCATCTCGTTTCGTCAGTTTTTTTTTCATGCGAGGCTTGACGGTGTGCCGCATTCGTCATTTCTTTGGCCACTGTCCCTGCTTTTCGGCCTGTTTATTTTGTGTGTTCTCTACTGGGCGTCGGAGCGAGTAAGATAATTAAATGAGAGGCACAAGCACAAAGGAGAAAGCCTCCACATTGATCTGGTGTTCGCTCTCATAAAAGAAGCGTCTCGCATTGATAGCTTGCATTCTTCGTCTTTTCTTTTTGGAAAACGTTCTAAATAAACCGGCTGATTTTGTCGCTGTGTAAGTCGCCTCTCCTCGTTGACGCGTGTTGCTTGGGCCCGCCACTGCTTATCCCTCATAGCGTTATCTTCACGCGCAGCTCTCGTCCACATATTTTCCTTTTTCCTGCTGGAGTCCTTCGTCAACATTCACCACGAGATTTCACCATCTCCGGTCGTCACCGCTGCTCAAACCGGGGGAGGAAACGACGGCGACCACCGCAGCTAGCATCTCTGTCGCAGCAGTTGCGTCGCGTCGCCCGTCGCGTGCTTCATCGGAGCACCCGGGTCGCCGTCGCAGCGCAGACGGCGCCACCGCGTGCGCGTGGCGGTGCTGCAGTGGAGCGCTTGTCGCCGGCTCCCGGTGCTGTGGCGCGGCCCTCGCACGGCAGACTGGAGCTCGGTGCTGCAAGGAAGCTTCACTGGCGGCGCCCGAAGCACCCCGTCGCCATCGCAGCCGCATACGCCGCGGTGTTGCAATGGAGCGGTCGGCGGCGGCTCCCGGTGGTGCGATGCAGCGCTTGCGCGGCGGCCCGGAGCTTCGTGCTGCAACGGTGCGTCGCCGGCGGCTGCAATGGAGCTTCACCCGCGAAGCCCAGAGCTGTGAAGCAGCGCCCGGCGCTCCAATGGAGCTTCCCCGGCGAGCCCGGAGCTGTGAAGCAGCGCCCGGCGCTCCAATGGAGCTTCACCGGCGAGCCCGGAGCTGCTCTGCAGCGGGTGGTGCGGCGTTGGAGCTCCGCCGGGGCTGCAATGGAGCTCAGCCGGAGTTGCAATGGAACTTCGTCGGAGCAATGGAGCTCAGCCAGCGTTGGAGCTCCGCCGGGGCTGCAATGGAGCTCAGTCGGGGTTGCAATGGAGCCGCCGGGGCTGCAGTGAAGCACGCCAAAGGGTCGTCAAGATTTCGTCGGGGTTGCAATGGAGCCGCCGGAGTTGCAGTGAAGCGCGCCGGAGCTGCAGTGGAGCATGCCGGAGGGTTGTCGAAACTTCGTTGAGGTTGCAATGGAGCGCCGGTGGCGCCGCCGATGCTTCCATGGAAGCTGCTGCACTGAGCTCCGGCGATGAGCAGTGGAGTGGATGGGCGTTGGGCTGGAGAGACGACGGGGTCAATTCTGCTTAGTGATGTATGTGGTCTAGCTGGCACAACGGATGGCTGCGGTGCGCCTGATCTAACGGTCAACTAGGCGGCTTAAAATTTCCTGGCATCAGCCGACCTACGCCTAGCATCGCCCTTTCTTTTTTCTTCTGTTTTTGCTTTTTATTTTCCATTTTCCATTTTTATTTTCCTCTTTTGTTTTTATTTCTCTTTTTCATTTTTTTTAAATTCATTTTTTTAATTTGGTAAGTCACATCTAGATGAGATATAGTTATCTCACTACATGATTTAAAGCTGCAATTTTCGTGTAAATTTTATGATCGTCCGCTGCGTGTGACTTCCTTCCGGTGTTTACGTGCGCATGTGGTGTTTGGGCTGGTCTTTTTGGTTTGTGCCTGGGCCTGGACGAGGCTGGTCTTTTATGTTTGCCTGTATGTGGAGAGTGATCCTCTTTTTCAGTGTGCTCTCGGGGAGAATTGGAAGAGGGGAGCATTATTTTTGAGCAATGCTACATGCACGGATTATTTTTATAGAGTATTACGGAGTGGCTTACCAGGCTGATTATGATTGGGTATAAATAAACTGACGGGCCCACGCTCACTGAAAATCAGGGGGGAGAGAAGATTAGTTTGGAATCAGGCACATAATGCTGCGTAAACTGTCCGTGTGTGTAGGATTTTTGATTATTTTTCAAGTATTTCCTAAATGCCATCTCTCTTTAGCTTTCTCCCTTGTTTTTTTTCTAATTTTTCTTTTGGTTTTTAAAACTTTTTTATTTTCTTTTTTTTGTCATAAAACCAATGGTTTTTTTAGTTTCCTAAGTATAAGTATATTTTAAATTCACAACTTTTTTGAACGATGTTTCATCTAAGTTTGCCATCATTTGATTTAGTTTCCGTAATTTTCGTGCAAGCGCTCCATCTTTCACCTCTCTTGTAGCTGTTTGTTTGTTGGGTTGGGCTTGTTAGGCTCTATTTTTGTCGACCCATTAACGCAGCCTACTGGCAGCCCGTTCCGTATGTTGTTTCTAGACTACGACTTAGAATTGAAAGAGACAAAAAAACATGTTTTATCATGGCGGGGGGCCAGTTATAAGTCTACCTTCGAGGGCACGATCAATTTTTCTCTCATTTTTCCTCGTTGCTAGTCCACCCTTAATTCGCAACTCAGGACTTGCAACTGGGGGCCCGACCTTTGTTATCCCTGTTGCAAATCCGCCCTCTACTCGCAACTAAGGCCCGACCTTTTTTGTCCAAGTTGCAATATCACCATTGACACGCAACTGGCCCCGACATTTTTTGTCCCAGTTGCATGTCTGCCATCGACTCGCAACTGGGGCCCACCGTTTTTGTCCTAGTTACAAATTCACCCTCGACTCGCAATTGGTGCCCATATTTTCTAGTCTCAATTGCAAGTCCATCCTCGACTCGAAACTAAGGCCTGATCTTTTTTGTACCTGTTAAAAGTCCACCATCGACACACAACTAGGGCCTGCCATTTTTTTTGTCCTAGTTGATAGTCCAACTTGATTTAATATCCATTCTTGATTATTATAGACTCGTATTTCTTCTTCGATATTTGAGTTTTGTTTAGCCAACTTGATCTATTTATCTTGCAATGGGAAGAGGTGCTTTGTAATGGGTTCAATCTTGCGGTGTCCTTTCCCAGTGACAGAAGGGGCACCATCTTATTATTGCCTCTAGGGAATATTTCCATCAGTTCCTCATTAATTATTCAGGATTATATCGGTTGTACAAGTGCCCATCGGTGTGATCGTCTTGTGCGCATGATGGTTTCTCAATTTTCTTTCCCCTTTTTCTTGTGCATCTTTGTTTAGCATAATACATCATGGCCAAATTACCAGTAAAAAACATAGCATAATACATCGTCAACTGAACATAGTAACATATATGAAACTCAGCTTTTCTGTTTGCACGAGAAAAGGAAGAATGATTCTGTTTCTTACTTGCACGCCTTCAAGTACCGCTCCCTAGTTTATTTGGCCTATTGGTCAGGTATGTTAATGGTCAGAACATAATCAGTAAAACTGTATGTCGGAGGGGGTAGCTGGAAGGCGCAAGGAGTGGAATTTGAAGATCTTGAGCCCCCCCCCCATACGTGTAGAGGGGGGATAGAAGAGTTTAGCCCTCCTATCAGTCACCTGGGTAAAAGGGATAGAAAGATTATGGTCTAGAAAAGACATTTGAGAGTCTCCGGGTGAGTACGTGTTGAAGAGTAAGGAGTGAAAGTGCGTTCATCTTTCCTTCTGCTAGGGTAAAACCCAAGGAAGTTGCAGGGAGCACTAAGGACGTGTTTGGTGTTGGGGAATGCAGTATTTCAAAAAATTTACCTACGATCACGCAAGACCTATCTAGGAGATGCATAGAAATGAGAGAGGGAGAGCATCTTCATACCCTTGAAGATCGCAAAGCGGAAGCGTTTATCAACGCGGTTGATGTAGTCGTACACCTTCACGATCCGTCCCGATCAAGTACCGAATATACGGCACCTCCGCGTTCAGCACACGTTCAGCTCGATGACGTCCTCGCCTTCTTGATCCAGCAAGACGGGCGAAGTAGTAGATGAGTTCCGGCAGCACGACGGCGTGGTGGCGGTGTTGGTGAAGAACAATCTCCGCAGGGCTTCGCCAAGCACTACAAAAACTATGGCGGAGGATAAACTAGAGGGGACGGGGTTGGCGGCACACGGCTTGGTGATTATTGATGTGTCTTTGGTGCTAGCCCTGCCCCTCTATTTATATGTTGAGCCCTGGGGTCGAAACTTGGAGTAAAAGCCTCCTCAAAGTCGGTTTTGCCTGAAAGGCAAGAGCCCTACACGGACTCCAGGGCTAGACGCCAGGGTTCCCGGCGTCTGCCTAGACGCCAGGGTTCCTGGCGTCTAGCCTCTGGTCTCCGCAAAACTTCCTTTTGCACTTTCCAAAAGCCTCGTGGGCTTTCCCCTTTGACCCAAATAAAGTGTTCTCGTACCCAAACATTTCGGGAGACATCCGGAACCCCTTCCAGTGAATTCCGGAACCCTTCCGGAGATCAAACACTACTATCCCATATATCAATCTTTACCTCCGGACCATTCCGGAGTTCCTCGTCATGTCCGTGATCTCATCCGGGACTCCGAACAACATTTGGTCACCAACATACATAACTCATATAATACTATATCGTCAACGAACGTTAAGCGTGCGGACCCTACGGGTTCGAGAACTATGTAGACATGACCGAGACACCTCTCTGGTCAATAACCAATAGCGGAACCTGGATGCCCATATTGGCTCCTACATATTCTACGAAGATCTTTATCGGTCGAACCACATAACAACATACGTTGTTGTTGGGGAACGTAGTATTTCAAAAAATTTGCCTATGATCACGCAAGATCTATCTAGGAGAAGCATAGCAATGAGTGGGGAGAGTGTGTCCACGTAACCTCGTAGACCGAAAGCGGAAGCATTTAGTAACGCGGGTTGATGTAGTCGAACGTCTTCGCGATCCAACCAATCCAAGTACCGAACACACGTCACCTCCGTGATCTGCACACGTTCAGCTCTGTGACGTCCCTCGTACTCTTGATCCAGTTGAGGCCGAGGGAGAATTTCGTCAGCACGACGGCGTGGCAACGGTGATGATGAAGTTACCGACGCAGGGCTTCGCCTAAGCACTACGACAATATGACCGAGGTGGGAAACTATGGAGGGGGGCACCGCACACGGCTAAAGATCAACTTGTGTGTCTATGGGGTGCCCCTCCCCCGTTTATAAAGGAGGGGAGGAGGGGCCGGCCGGCCACAAGGGGCGCGCCCAGGGGGGGAATCCTACTCCAAGTAGGAATAGGTTCCCCCTTTCCTAGTCCAACTAGGAGAAGAAGGGGAGGAGGGGCCTGCCGTCTTGTAGTTGATACAATGAAGTAGTTCGCCCGTGGACGACTCAGCATCAGAATAGATGGCCGTCTCACCGCCAGACATGGATCCTTCCTCAAATTCCGCCCCATGGATGAATGCCACGAAGGCGTGCTTCACGGCGGGTTGAGCCCGAGCGGGTCATGCACGCTGAGCCGTCTCGATGATGTCGGTGCAGTTGTCCGGCTCAGGGCCCGGTTCACCGATCTTGCCGATGAAGACATGAATTCCGCGAAGGGGACCCGGTACCCGTACTCGATTGAGCCGGCCTCGGGACCCCAGCCTGCGTCGTCGATGTAGAGCTTGCCGTGACGACTCTTGGTCATTCGGCCCACAGCGTATCCCTTGATCCCTTCAAAGTTGCCCTGTAAGAACTGGAAACCACCGTGCGCTGGCCCCACGGTGGGCGCCAACTGTCGTGGAATTGTCACGGCAGATGTCCTAGTGTGAGGACTTAGTCGTGGAGCCCTCGCACTAGGTTAGCTTAAAGGGGTTTAAACGGGACAAAGGACACAGGAGTTTATACTGGTTCGGCCCCTTGCGGTGAAGGTAAAGGCCTAATCTAGTTTGAGGTGGTATTGCTTATGCCTCGATTACCAGGGAGCGAATACGCTTGACCTAGCTTTCGATTTGTTGTCTCTTACCCTAACTCGCCGCCAAGTTGTCCCTTTATATACACAGGTCGACGCGGCGACTTACAGAGTCCCGACCGGCTCATAAACAATGTGTCCGGCTCGGTGACTAACTGTACATGCCTTATAATACAAGTTACACATATATGGCGGTTTACACTTGTTTGGGCCTTAAGTCGCCTTTGGGCTTCAGGCCCTCAATGAGTCTGCGTAGTGAACTACCATCTTAAGCATCTTCATGGGCTTTGTCTTGTTGAACCGCCAGGGGCTTAACCCGGCCCCTCTTGGGCGGGTTAAACCCAATAGTTATATCCCCAACAGAGAGGGAGAGGGAAAGAGGGGCCGCGCCCCCTTCCCCTTGTCCTATTCGGACTCCCCTTGGGGGGGGCGCCACCTCCTGGCTGTGGCCCTATCTCTCCCCTAAGGCCCACTAAGGCCCATAACTTCCAGGGGGTTCCGGTAACCCTCTGGCACTCCGGTTTAATCCGAAACGATCCGGAACACTTCCGTTGTCCGAATAACATGGTCCAATATATCAATCTTTATGTCTCAACCATTTCAAGACTCCTCGTCATGTCCGTGATCACATCCGGGACTCCGAACAACCTTCGGTACATCAAAACACATAACTCATAATACAAATCGTCATCGAACGTTAAGCGTGTGGACCCTACGGGTTCGACAACTATGTAGACATGACCGAGACACATCTCCAGTCAATAACCAATAGCGGAACCTGGATGCTCATATTGGCTCCTCCATATTCTACGAAGATCTTTATCAGTCAAACCGCACAACAACATACATTGTTCCCTTTGTCATCGATATGTTACTTGCCCGAGATTCGGTCGTCGGTATCATCATACCTAGTTCAATCTCGTTATCGGCAAGTCTCTTTACTCATTCCGTAATGCATCATCCCGCAACTAACACATTAGTCGCATTTCTTGCAAGGCTTATAGTGATGTGCATTACCGAGAGGGCCTAGAGATACCTCTCTGAAACACGGAGTGACAAATCCTAATCTCGATCTATGCCAACACAACAAACACCATCGGAGACACCTGTAGAGCATCTTTATAATCACCCAGTTACGTTGTGACGTTTGATAGCACACTAAGCGTTCCTCCGGTATTCGGGAGTTGCATAATCTCATAGTCATAGGAACATGTATAAGTCATGAAGAAAGCAATAGCAATAAACTAAATGATCATAGTGCTAAGCTAATGGATGGGTCTTGTCCATCACATCATTCTCTAATGATGTGATCCCGTTCATCAAATGACAACACATGTCTATGGCTAGGAAACTTAACCATCTTTGATTAACGAGCTAGTCAAGTAGAGGCATACTAGGAACACTCTGATTGTCTATGTATTCACACATGTACTAAGTTTCCGGATAATACAATTCTATCATGAATAATAAACATTTATCATGATATAAGGAAATATAAATAACAACTTTATTATTGCCTCTAGGGCATATTTCCTTCAATTGTTCCCTTTGTCATCGGTATGTTACTTGCCCGAGATCCGATCGTCGGTATCATCATACCTAGTTCAATCTCGTTACCGGCAAGTCTCTTTACTCGTTCCATAACGCATTATCCCGTAACTAACTCATTAGTCACATTGCTTGCAAGGCTTATAGTGATGTGCATTACCGAGAGGGCCCAGAGATACCTCTCCGATTCACGGAGTGACAAATCCTAATCTCGATCTATGCCAACTCAACAAACACCACCGGAGACACCTATAGAGCATCTTTATAATCACCCAGTTACGTTGTGAAGTTTGATAGCACACAGGGCGTTCCTCCGGTATTCGGGAGTTGCATAATCTCATAGTCTGAGGAACATGTATAAGTCATGAAGAAAGCAATAGCAATAAAACTAAACAGTCATTAATTCTAAGCTAACGGATGGGTCTTGTCCATCACATCATTCTCTAATGATGTGATCCCGTTCATCAAATGACAACACATGTCTATGGCTAGGAAACATAACCATCTTTGATTAACGAGCTAGTCAAGTAGAGGCATAATAGGGACACTCTGTTTGTCTATGTATTCACACATGTACTAAGTTTCCAGTTAATACAATTCTAGCATGAATAATAAACATTTATCATGATATAAGGAAAAATAAATAACAACTTTATTATTGCCTCTAGGGCATATTTCCTTCAGTCTCCCACTTGCACTAGAGTCAATAATCTAGTTCACATTGCCATGTGATTCAACACCAATAGTTCACATCACCATGTGACCAACACCCAAAGGGTTTACTAGAGTCAATAATCTAGTTCACATCGCCATGTGATTTAACACCAATAGTTCACATCACCATGTGACCAACATGAAAGATCGAGGATGTCGCCTAGAGGGGGGTGAATAGGCGCTTTAAAATAATTATGGTTTAGGCTTGAACAAATGCGGAATAAACCTAGCGGTTAATTTGTCAAGCACAAAACCTACAACAACTAGGCTCACCTATGTGCACCAACAACTTATGCTAAGCAAGATAAACTACTAGGTGATAGCAAGATATATGACAAGAAACAATATGGCTCTCACAAAGTAAAGTGCATAAGTAAAGAGCTCGGGTAAGAGATAACCGAGGCACGTGGAGACGACGATGTATCCCGAAGTTCACACCCTTGCGGATGCTAATCTTCGTTTGGAGCGGTGTGGAGGCACAATGCTCCCCAAGAAGCCACTAGGGCCACTGTAATCTCCTCACGCCCTCGCACAATGCAAGATGCCGTGATTCCACTAAGGGACCCTTGAGGGCGGTCACCAAACCCGTACAAATGGCAACCGGGGGCGGTCACCGAACCCGTACACTTTGGCAACCCTTGGGGGCGGTCACCGGTACCCGTCAAATTGCTCAGGGCGATCTCCACAACCTAATTGGAGACCCTGACGCTTGCCCGAAGCTTTACACCACAATGATTGAGCTCCGAACACCACCAACCGTCTAGGGCGCCCAAGAACCCAAGAGGAACAAGCTCAAGGGTACCAAGCACCCAAGAGTAATAAGCTTCTCAACTTGTAACTTCCACGTATCACGTGGAGAACTCAAACCGATGCACCAAATGCAATGGCAAGGGCACACGGAGTGCCCAAGTCCTTCTCTCTCAAATCCCACCGAAGCAACTAATGCTAGGGAGGAAAATGAGATGAATAACAAGAAGGAGAACACTAAGAACTCCAAGATCTAGATCCAAGGGGTTCCCCTCACATAGAGGAGAAAGTGATTGGTGGAAATGTGGATCTAGATCTCCTCTCTCTTTTCCCTCAAAAACTAGCAAGAATCCATGGAGGGATTGAGAGTTAGCAAGCTCGAAGAAGGTCAACAATGGGGGAAGAACACGAGCTCAAAGGATAAGGTTCATTGGGGAAGAAGACCCCCTTTTATAGGAGGGGGAAAATCCAACTGTTATGCTCACAGCCCGCACCGAGCGGTACTACCGCTCCTACGAGTGGTACTACCGCTAGGGCGGCAGAAGCCCAATGAAACAACACTGCAAACGGGCAATAGGGCGGTACTACTGCAGGAGCGGTACTACCGCCTGCCCTTGCGGAACTACCGCGCGACCATGGAAGTAAAAATAACTGTCGCGCCTACAACCGCTGGAGCTAGCTACGAGAAAAAGGCGGCACGATACTACCGCTCACAGGGAGCGGTACTACCGCGCAAGGGCGGATGTAAAAAATTACATCCGCGCCTACTACCGCACGCAATCAGCGACAGGATGCGAGGCAGCGGTACTACCGCCCACCAGGAGCGGTACTACCGCGTAGGACGCGGAAGTAAAAAATTACTTCCGCGCCTACTTTCGTGCGCGCCAGCGTTCTGGGCTAGAGGCAGCGGTACTACCGCTCACAGGAGCGGTACTACCGCTGGCCCCTGCGGTACTACCGCTCCCTTGAGCAGTACTACCACACGCCACATAGGCTTTAGCACTTGGATGCCTTCAAAACGCAGCTAAAGACAACAGATGGATCCAATAAAACCAGAACTGCCATAACTTCTGCAAATGAGCTCCGAATTGAGCAAACTCAAGCTTGTTGGATACAAGACAACGAGTGGCATCAAAACAGCGGCTGGTTATAGTAAGAAGAGGCAGGGGAGGTATGCCTAACGCATAGAGGAGTGAAACCTCCAACAGAGAAGAACCGGCATAACCTCCAACATCGAAAACATCATAGAAGATGCAAGTGAACTCCGTTTTCGATGAACTCGAGCTTGTCAACAAGATGACCAAAAGCTCCAAAACTCACAAAGAGAAGCAAACAAGAACCAAGAAAGATGATGCAAGGATGCAATGGTTTGAGCTCTCTACGAATGATATGATCAAGCTACTCATCGAGAGCCCCCCTTGATAGTACGACAATCGATCCTATAACCTGGTCTCCCAACTACCATCATGAGACCGGTAAAATAGAAAACCTATCAAGGGCAAACATTTGCCTTGCACATGGTCCACTTGAGCTAGATGAAGACGATCTTGACTCCCTCAAGTTGGACCACCTTTCTTGATTGTGTTGGCTCGATGAAGACTAGTTGATTGCTCCCCCATACTCCACTATGGGTGAGCCACTCTTCCGCACATCTTCACAAGTCCATTGTCACCAGAATGGACGACAAGCTTCAAGCATTTGATCTCTTCGTGATGCTTCCTTGAACTTGCACACCGCTACCTAACCCCACAAAGAACTCTCACGAAGATCATGGGTTAGTACAAAGCGTAATTGACAATGCTTACCATACCATGGGATCGCTTGATCCCTCTCGGTACATCTTCTATGCTTTGTGTGTTGATCAACTTGATTCACTCTTTTACTTAGTCTTGATCAACCTCTCACAAGACCAATCTTTAGGTAATTCCTTGAATATCACTTTGGTCATCACAAACTCTCCTTGAAACCAACAAATGTACTCCAAGAAAAGCCTATGGACAAAACCTTCAAATATAACTCAAGGCAACCATTAGTCCATAGAGATTGTCATCAATTACCAAAACCAAACATGGGGGCACCGCATGTTCTTTCACAACACCCAAAGGGTTTACTAGAGTCAATAATATAGTTCACATCGCCATGTGATTAACACCCAAAGAGTACTAAGGTGTGATCATGTTTTGCTTGTGAGAGAAGTTTAGTCAACGGGTCTGCCACATTCTGATCCGTATGTATTTTGCAAATTTTCTATGTCTACAATGCTCTGCACGGAGCTACTCTAGCTAATCGCTCCCACTTTCAATATGTATCCAGATTGAGACTTAGAGTCATCCGGATCAGTGTCAAATCTTGCATCGACATAACCCTTTATGACAAACTCTTTATCACCTCCATAACCGAGAAATGTTTCCTTAGTCCTCTTAGGTAACTAAGGATAACTTTGACCACTGTCCAGTGATCCATTCCTGGATTACTATCGTACCCCTTGCCAAACTCATGGCAAGGTACACAATAGGTATGGTTCACAGCATAGCATACTTCATAGAACCTATGACTGAGGCATAGGGAATGACTTTCATTCTCTTCCTATTTTCTGCCGTGGTCGGGTTTTGGGTCTTACTCAACTTCACACCTTGCAACACAGGCAAGAACTCCTTCTTTGACTATTTCATTTTGAACTACTTCAAAATATTGTCAAGGTATATACTCATTGAAAAATCTTATCAAGCGTCTTGATCTATCTCTATAGATCTTGATGCTTGATAATCCCCAAGTGCAGGGAATCATCGTAGCAATTCCCAAAGGTGGAAGTGATAAGTATGGAGTGTCGAACCCTGATACGTCTCCAACGTATCTATAATTTTTTTATTGCTCCATGCTATATTATCTTCTGTTTTGGACATTATTGGGCTTTATTATTCACTTTTATATTATTTTTGGGACTAACCTATTAACCGGAGGCCCGGCCCAGAATTGTTGTTTTTTTGCCTATTTCAGAGTTTCGCAGAAAAAGAATATCAAACGGAGTCCAAACGGAATGAAACCTTCGGGAATGTGATTTTTGGAACGAACATGATCCAGGAGACTTGGACCCTACGTAAGAGATGTTGGGGAACGTAGTAATTTCAAAAAAAATCCTACGCACACGCAAGATCATGGTGATGCATAGCAACGAGAGGGGAGAGTGTTGTCCACGTACCCTCGTAGACCGACAGCGGAAGCGTTATCACAACGCGGTTGATGTAGTCGTACGTCTTCACGATCCGACCGATCAAGTACCGAACGTACGGCACCTCCGAGTTCTGCACACGTTCAGCTCGATGACGTCCCTCGAACTCCGATCCAGCCGAGTGTTGAGGGAGAGTTTCGTCAGCACGACGGCGTGGTGACGATGATGATGTTCCACTGACGCAGGGCTTCGCCTAAGCTCCGCAACGGTGTTATCGAGGTGTAATATGGTGGAGGGGGGCACCGCACACGGCTAAGAGATCTAAAGGATCAATTGTTGTGTCTCTGGGGTGCCCCCCTGCCCCCGTATATAAAGGAGCAAGGGGGAGGCAGCCGGCCAAGGGGAGAGGCGCGCCATAGGGGGGAGTCCTACTCCCACCGGGAGTAGGACTCCTCCTTTCCTTGTGGGAGTAGGAGAAGGGAAGGGGGAAGGAGAAAGAAGGAAGGGTGCACCCCCCTTCCCTAGTCCAATTCGGACCAGACCATGGGGAGGGGTGCGGCCACCTTTTGAGGCCTTTCTCTCCTTTCCCGTACGGCCCATTAAGGCCCAATACGAATTCCCGTAACTCTCCGGTCCTCCGAAAAATACCCAAATCACTCGGAACCTTTCCGAAGTCCGAATATAGTCGTCCAATATATCGATCTTTACGTTTCGACCATTTCGAGACTCCTCGTCATATCCCCGATCTCATCCGGGACTCCGAACTCCTTCGGTACATCAAAACTCAATAAAACTGTCATCGTAACGTTAAGCGTGCGGACCCTACGGGTTCGAGAACTATGTAGACATGACCGAGACACGTCTCTGGTCAATAACCAATAGCGGGACCTGGATGCCCATATTGGCTCCCACATATTCTACGACGATCTTTATCGGTCAGGCCGCATAACAACATACGTTGTTCCCTTTGTCACCGGTATGTTACTTGCCCGAGATTTGATCGTCGGTATCTCGATACCTAGTTCAATCTCGTTACCGGCAAGTCTCTTTACTCGTTCCGTAACACATCATCCCGCAACTAACTCATTAGTCACAATGCTTGCAAGGCTTATAGTGATGTGCATTACCGAGTGGGCCCAGAGATACCTCTCCGACAATTGGAGTGACAAATCCTAATCTCGAAATACGCCAACCCAACAAGTACCTTTGGAGACACCTGTAGAGCACCTTTATAATCACCCATTTACGTTGTGACGTTTGGTAGCACACAAGGTGTTCCTCCGGTAAACGGGAGTTGCATAATCTCATAGTCATAGGAACATGTATAAGTCATGAAGAAAGCAATAGCAACATACTAAACGATCGAGTGCTAAGCTAACGGAATGGGTCAAGTCAATCACGTCATTCTCCTAATGAGGTGATCTCGTTAATCAAATGACAACTTATGTCTATGGCTAGGAAACATAACCATCTTTGATTAACGAGCTAGTCAAGTAGAGGCATACTAGTGACACTCTGTTTGTCTATATATTCACACATGTATTATGTTTCCGGTTAATACAATTCTAGCATGAATAATAAACATTTATCATGATACAAGGAAATAAATAATACTTTATTATTGCCTCTAGGGCATATTTCCTTCAAGAGAAGCTTCCAGGAGGCCACGAGGTAGGGGGCGCGCCTACCCCCCCCCCTCCCAGGGCGCGCCCTCCACCCTCGTGGGCCCCTTGTTGCTCCACCGACGTACTTCTTCCTCCTATATATACCTACGTACCCCCAAATGGTCAGATACGGAGCCAAAAACCTAATTCCACCACCGCAACCTTCTGTACCCACGAGATCCCATCTTGGGGCCTGTTCCGGAGCTCCGCCGGAGGGGGCATCGATCACGGAGGGCTTCTACATCAACACCATAGCCCCTCCGATGAAGTGTGAGTAGTTTACCTCAGACCTTCGGGTCCATAGTTATTAGCTAGATGGCTTCTTCTCTCTTTTTGGATCTCAATACAATGTTCTCCCCCTCTCTCGTGGAGATCTATTCGATGTAATCTTCTTTTTGCGGTGTGTTTGTTGAGACCGATGAATTATGGGTTTATGATCAAGTTTATCTATGAACAATATTTGAATCTTCACTGAATTCTTTTATGTATGATTGGTTATCTTTGCAAGTCTCTTCGAATTATCAGTTTGGTTTGGCCTACTAGATTGATCTTTCTTGCAATGGGAGAAGTGCTTAGCTTTGGGTTCAATCTTGCGGTGTCCTTTCCCAGTGTCAGTAGGGGCAGCAAGTCACGTATAGTATTGTTGCCATCGAGGATAACAAGATGGGGTTTTTATCATATTGCATGAATTTATCCCTCTACATCATGTCATCTTGCTTAAGGCATTACTCTGTTTTCATAACTTAATACTCTAGATGCATGCTGGATAGCGGTCGATGAGTGGAGTAATAGTAGTAGATGCAGGCAGGAGTCGGTCTACTTGTCTCGGACGTGATGCCTATATACATGATCATACCTAGATATTCTCATAACTATGCTCAATTCTGTCAATTGCTAAACAGTAATTTGTTCACCCACCGTAAAATACTTATGCTCTTGAGAGAAGCCACTAGTGAAACCTATGGCCCCCGGGTCTATCTTCCATCATATTAATCTTCCAACACTTAGTTATTTCCTTTGCTTTTTTACTTTGCTTTTATTTCACTTTGCATCTTTATCATAAAAATACCAAAAATATTATCCTATCATATCTATCAGATCTCACTCTCGTAAGTGACCGTGAAGGGATTGACAACCCCTTATCGCGTTGGTTGCGAGGATTTATTTGTTTTGTGTAGGTGCGAGGGACTCGCGCGTAGCCTCCTGCTGGATTGATACCTTGGTTCTCAAAAACTGAGGGAAATACTTACGCTACTTTGCTACATCACCCTTTCCTATTCAAGGGAAAACCAACGCAGTGCTCAAGAGGTAGCAAGAAGGATTTCTAGCGCCATTGCCGGGGAGGTCTACGCAAAAGTCAACATACCAAGTACCCATCACAATCCCTTATCTCCCGCATTACATTATTTGCCATTTGCCTCTCGTTTTCCTCTCCCCCACTTCACCCTTGCCATTTTATTCGCCCTCTCTTTTCCGTTTGCCTCTTTTCGCTCGTCTTCCTCTCGCCATGTCTGAATCTGGGGAGGTTATCGCTAATGAAGGCAATAATAACAACTTGGAAAATTTTGATGCTTTCGATGATCCTCTTGAGGAACCTACTATCTTGCACACCAAAAAGTTTTGAGTCGGTAGTGGTAATATTATTGGGAAAGGAGTCATTCAAGATTTCTTTACTTGTGCCGGCGCTTTGCCCATTATGGGTGTCTCTATTCTTCATAAAACTAGTAGCCTTGCGGATGCAATATCTTTGCTTGTAGTTGAACTTGAAAGGCAATTTCTTCAGATGCATCCTTGCATACAAAGAATTTTCCTAGAATTTTCTAATATTGAGCATTCTTCTGTTAAGCGTGCCGCCACTATATTTTTGGCTCATGAGTTTAGATTCATAATGAAAGAGGCTAGAGAAATCTTTGCGCATTATAGGGTAGATGCTAGCCATTCTCCCATAGAAGCTATCCTTTTTAATCAAGAAGACATGATGCGTTTACAACCTTTGGATCATGTTGCTTATAATGGAAATCTTAGGAAGACGGTTCCCGCCGATGTTCTAGTTGATAGAATTTCCGAGCTTAATGATGATTTTGCTATTCAGAATAATGGATTAGGTTTTCCTCTTGAACAAAGGCTTGTGACTTTTTGCCAAAAGAATGCTTGTAATGATGAATTGGTTGTGCAATACAAAGGGCCTAGGGAGGAACCCATACCTCCCGAGATTGATCTTGGGGACTTTTGTCCCATTAAATTTAGCCCTTTTGATTATTTTTTCTTGCCTCAAAGAAAACTTGCTGCTGAACGTAGAGAATATGAGAAAAGTTTTCATGACTTGTCGTACCACTATTATGGCAATACCTAGATCTATCCTCGCTTTTATGCCTAGCTAGGGGCGTTAAACGATAGCGCTTGTTGGGAGGCAACCCAATTTTATTTTTAGTTTTTTGCTTTTTGCTTCTGTTTAGGAATAAATATTTGATCTAGCCTTTGGTTAGATGTGTTTTTATGTTTTAATTAGTGTTTGTGCCAAGTTAAACCTATAGGATCTTCTTGGATGATAGTTATTTGATCTTGCAGAAATTTCCAGAAACTTTCTGTTCATGAAAATAATTGTTAAAAATCACCAGAACGTGATAAAATACTGATTCCAATTGCTTCTGATCAATAAACAAATTTTCTAGATCTTCCTATTTTGGCTGAATTTTTGGAGTTCCAGAAGTTTGCGTTAGTTACAGATTACTACAGACTGTTCTGTTTTTGACATATTCTGTTTTTCGTGTGTTGTTTGCTTATTTTGATGAATCTATGGCTAGTAAAATAGTTTATAAACCGTAGAGAAGTTGGAATACAGTAGGTTTAACACTAATATAAATAAATAATGAGTTCATTACAGTACCTTGAAGTGGTCTTTTGTTTTCTTTCGCTAACGGAGCTCACGAGATTTTCTGTTGAGTTTTGTGTTGTGAAGTTTTCAAGTTTTGGGTGAAAGATTTGATGGATTATGGAACAAGGAGTGGCAAGAGCCTAAGCTTGGGGATGCCCATGGCACCCCCAAGATAATCTAAGGACACCAAAAAGCCAAAGCTTGGGGATGCCCCGGAAGGCATCCCCTCTTTCGTCTACTTCCATCGGTAACTTTACTTGGAGCTATATTTTTATTCACCACATGATATGTGTTTTGCTTGGAGCGTCTTGTATGATTTGAGTCTTTGCTTTTTAGTTTACCACAATCATCCTTGATGTACACACCTTTTGAGAGAGACACACATGATTCGGAAATTATTAGAATACTCTATGTGCTTCACTTATATCTTTTGAGTTATATAGTTTTGCTCCAGTACTTCACTTATATCTTTTAGAGCACGGTGGTGGATTTGTTTTATAGAAACTATTGATCTCTCATGCTTCACTTATATTATTTTGAGAGTCTTAAATAGCATGGTAATTTGCTTAAATAATCCTAATATGCTAGGTATTCAAGATTAGTAAAAAACTTTCTTATGAGTGTGTTGAATACTAAGAAAAGTTTGATGCTTGATGATTGTTTTGAGATATGGAGGTAATAATATCAAAGTCGTGCTAGTTGAGTAGTTGTGAATTTGAGAAATGCTTGTGTTGAACTTTGCAAGTCCCGTAGCATGCACGTATGGTAAACGTTATGTAACAAAGTTGAAACATGAGGTGTTCTTTGATTGTCCTCCTTATGAGTGGCGGTCGGGGACGAGCGATGGTCTTTTCCTACCAATCTATCCCCCTAGGAGCATGCACGTAGTGCTTGGTTTTTGATGACTTGTAGATTTTTGCAATAAGTATGTGAGTTCTTTATGACTAATGTTGAGTCCATGGATTATACGCACTCTCACCCTTCCATCATTGCTAGCCTCTTCGGTACTATGCATTGCCCTTTCTCACATTGAGAGTTGGTGCAAACTTCGCCGGTGCATCCAAACCCCGTGATATGATACGCTCTTTCACACATAAACCTCCTTATATCTTCCTCAAAACAGCCACCATACCTACCTATTATGGCATTTCCATAGCCATTCTGAGATATATTGCCATGCAACTTTCCACCATCCCGTTTATCATGACACGTCCATCATTGTCATATTGCTTAGCATGATCATGTAGTTGACATAGTATTTGTGGCAAAGCCACCGTTCATAATTCTTTCATACATGTCACTCTTGGCTCATTGCATATCATGGTACACCGCCGGAGGCATTCATATAGAGTCATACTTTGTTCTAGTATCGAGTTGTAATCATTGAGTTGTAAATAAATAGAAGTGTGATGATCATCATTTTCTAGAGCATTGTCCCAAGTGAAGAATAAAAAAAAGGCCATAAAAAGAGAAGGCCCAAAAAATGAGAGAAAAAGAGAGAAGGGACAATGTTACTATCCTTTACCACACTTGTGCTTCAAAGTAGCACCATAATCTTCATGATAGAGAGTCTCTTGTTTTGTCACTTTCATATACTAGTGGGAATTTTTCATTATAGAACTTGGCTTTTATATTCCAACAATGGGCCTCCTCAAGTGCCCTAGGTCTTCGTGAGCAAGCAAGTTGGATGCACACCCACTTAGTTTCTTTTGTTGAGCTTTCATACATTTATAGCTCTAGTGCATCTGTTGCATGGCAATCCCTACTCCTTGCATTAACATCAATCGATGGGCATCTCCATAGCTCATTGATTAGCCTCGTTGATGTGAGGCTTTCTCCTTTTTTGTCTTCTCCACATAACCCCCATCATTATACTCCATTCCACCCATAGTGCTATGTCCATGGCTCGCGCTCATGTATTGCGTGAGAGTTTATAGGTTTGAGATTACTAAAGTATGAAACAATTGCTTGGCTTGTCATCGGGGTTGTGCATGATGAGAGCATTCTTCTGTGATGAAAATGGAGCATGACTAAACTATATGATTTTGTAGGGATGAACTTTCTTTGGCCATGTTATTTTGAGAGGACATAATTGCTTAGTTATTATGCTTGAAGTATTATTATTTTTATGTCAATATTGAACTTTTATCTTGAATCTTTCGGATCTGAATATTCATACCACAATTAAGAAGAATTACATTGAAATTATGCCTAGTAGCACTCCACATCAAAAATTCTGTTTTTATCATTTACCTACTCGAGGACGAGCAGGAATTAAGCTTGGGGATGCTTGATACGTCTCCAACGTATCTATAATTTTTGATTGCTCCATGCTATATTATCTTATGTTTTGGACATTATTGGGCTTTATTATTCACTTTTATATTATTTTTGGGACTAACCTATTAACCGGAGGCCCAGCCCAGAATTGCTGTTTTTTGCCTATTTCAGAGTTTCGCAGAAAAAGAATATCAAACGGAGTCCAAACGGAATGAAACCTTCGGGAACGTGATTTTTGGAACGAACATGATCCAGGAGACTTGGACCCCACGTAAGAGAAGCTTCTAGGAGGCCACGAGGTAGGGGGCGCGCCTACCCCCCCAGGGCGCGCCCTCCACCCTCGTGGGCCCCCTATTGCTCCACCGACGTACTTCTTCCTCCTATATATACCTACGTACCCCCAAACGATCAGATACAGAGCCAAAAACCTAATTCCACCGCTGCAACCTTCTGTACCCATGAGATCCCATCTTGGGGCCTGTTCCGGAGCTCCGCCGGAGGGGGCATCGATCATGGAGGGCTTCTACATCAACACCATAGCCCCTCCGATGAAGTGTGAGTAGTTTACCTCAGACCTTTGGGTCCATTGTTATTAGCTAGATGGCTTCTTTTGGATCTCAATAAAATGTTCTCCCCCTCTCTCGTGGAGATCTATTCGATGTAATCTTCTTTTTGCGGTGTGTTTGTTGAGACCGATGAATTGTGGGTTTATGATCAAGTTTATCTATGAACAATATTTGAATCTTCTCTGAATTCTTTTATGTATGATTGGTTATCTTTGCAAGTCTCTTCGAATTATCAGTTTGGTTTGGCCTACTAGATTGATCTTTCTTGCAATGGGAGAAGTGCTTAGCTTTGGGTTCAATCTTGCGGTGTCCTTTCCCAGTGACAGCAGGGGCAGCAAGGCACGTATAGTATTGTTGCCATCGAGGATAACAAGATGGGGTTTTTATCATATTGCATGAATTTATCCCTCTACATCATGTCATCTTGCTTAAGGCGTTACTCTGTTTTCATAAACTTAATACTCTAGATGCATGCTGGATAGCAGTCGATGAGTGGAGTAATAGTAGTAGATGCAGGCAGGAGTCGGTCTACTTGTCTCGGACGTGATGCCTATATACATGATCATACCTAGATATTCTCATAACTATGCTCAATTCTGTCAATTGCTCAACAGTAATTTGTTCACCCACCGTAAAATACTTATGCTCTTGAGAGAAGCCACTAGTGAAACCTATGGCCCCCGGGTCTATCTTCCATCATATTAATCTTCCAACACTTAGTTATTTCCTTTGCTTTTTACTTTGCTTTTATTTCACTTTGCATCTTTATCATAAAAATACCAAAAATATTATCCTATCATATCTATTAGATCTCACTCTCTTAAGTGACCGTGAAGGGATTGACAACCCCTTACCGCGTTGGTTGCGAGGATTTATTTGTTTTGTGTAGGTGCGAGGGACTCGCGTGTAGCCTCCTGCTGGATTGATACCTTGGTTCTCAAAAACTGAGGGAAATACTTACGCTACTTTGCTGCATCACTCTTTCCTCTTCAAGGGAAAACCAACACAGTGCTCAAGAGGTAGCAAACCCACAAGGAGCTAAAGGTAAGATCAATATTCTCTCAAGTCCTATCTGCCACTGATACGACTCTACATACACCGAACGTTTGCTTCCAACTAGAAACGAGAAATAAAACTACGCTGTGGGTATGAAGAGGATAACTTTGCATGATATCGGAGAGCTAAAATATAAAAGTAGGTGCTATTATCATAAAGTTAGAATATATTACTAAATATTATAAATAGCGAGTGTGGAATAATGATGGATCGGTGTGCGGAATTATCCTAGGCAATTGTTAACAAGACCGGTAGTCGTCATTGCAATTTTATATGAGGGAGAGGCATAAGCTAACATACTTTCTCTTCTTGGATCATATGCACTTATGATTGGAACTCTAGCAAGCATCCGCAACTACTAAAGATCATTAAGGTAAAACCCAACCATAGCATTAAAGCATCAAGTCCTCTTTATTCCCATACGCAACAACCCCCTTACTCGGGTTTGTGTTTCAGACACTCACCAACCCACTATAAGCAAATCATGAACGTATTGCAACACCCTACAGCGGGAGTCCCTCACGCTTGCGCGACACGGAGAGCACCATAGGACAGCACCAATAATAAAACATACAACTCATACCAATCTAGATCATCAATCAACCCAAAGACAAAGGATATCTACTCAAAACATCATAGGATGGCAACACATCATTGGATCATAATATGTGGCATAAAGCACCATGTTCAAGTAGGGATTACAGCGGGGTGCGGGAGAGTGGACCGCGTAAAATAGATGAGGATGGTGATGATGATGGTGATGTTGATGAAGACGATCACCGCGGCGATGATTCCCCTCCCGATGGCACTCCGGTGCCACCGAGAGAGAGGAGGAGAGGTTCTCCCCTTGTGCTTCCTCCTCCATGGCCTCCCCCCTAGATGGGGAGGTTCTCCCTCTGGTCCTTGGCCTTCATGGCGATGATGGCCCCTCCGGGATCCTCCTCCATGGCCTTCAGTGATGATGGCCCCCTCCGGTAGGGTGCCAGAGAGGGCCTAGATTGATTTCTCGTGGCTACAGAGGCTTGCGGTGGCGGAACTCTCGATCTAGGTTATTTTCTGGGGGTTTCTGTATTTATAGGAATTTTTGGCATTGGTTTCACGTCAGGGGGGTCTCCGGGTCATCCACGAGGCAAGGGCCCATGCCCAGGGGGGTGGGCGCGCCTCCCACCCTCGTGGACAGCCCGGGACTCTTCTGGCCCAACTCTTTTGCTCTAGGGGCTTCTTTTGGTCCATAAAAAATCAACAAAAACTGGCACGTCAATTAGACTCCGTTTGGTATTCCTTTTCTGTAAAACTCAAAAACAAGGAAAAAACATAAACTGGCACTGGGCTCTTGGTTAATAGGTTAGTCCCAAAAATCATATAAAATAGCATATAAATGCATATAAAACATCTAAGATGGATAATATAATAGCATGAATACTTCAGAAATTATAGATACGTTGGAGACGTATCAATGCTCAATCTGTAAGCAGCTTCACCGAGGTCTTTCCTTGAAAAAATCCTTTCAAACACTCCTTTATGCTTTCCAGAAAATTCTACATCATTTCCGATCAACAATATGTCATTCACATATACTTATCAGAAAGGCTGTAGTGCTCCCACTCACTTTCTTGTAAATACAGGCTTCACCGCAAGTCTGCATAAAACTGTATGCTTTGATCAACTCATCAAAACGTATATTCCAACTCCGAGATGCTTGCACCAGTCCATAGATGGATTGCTGGAGCTTGCACATTTTGTTAGCACTTTTAGGATTGACAAAACCTTCTGGTTGCATCATATACAACTCTACTTTAAGAAATCCATTTAAGGAATGCAGTTTTGACATCCATTTGCCAGATTTCATAAAATGTGGCAATTGCTAACATGATTCGGATAGACTTTAAGCATCGATACGAGTAAAAAAATCTCATCGTAGTCAACATCTTGAACTTGTCAAAAACCCTTTTTGACAAGTCGAGCTTTGTAGATAGTAACACTACTATCAGCGTCCGTCTTCCTCTTGAAGATCCATTTATTCTCAATGGCTTGCCGATCATCGGGCAAGTTCACCAAAGTCCACACTCTGTTCTCATACATGGATTCCATCTCAGATTTCATGGCCTCAAGCTATTTCGCGGAATCTGGGCTCATCATCGCTTCCTCATAGTTCGTAGGTTCGTCATGGTCTAGTAACATGACTTGCAGAAAGGATTACCGTACTACTCTGGTGCGGACCATACTCTGGTTGACCTACGAGGTTTGGTAGTAACTTGATTTGAAGTTTCATGATCATCATCATTAGCTTCCTCACTAATTGGTGTAGGAATCACAGGAACTGATTTCTGTGATGAACTACTTTCCAATTCAGGAGAAGGTACAATTACCTCATCAAGTTCTACATTCCTCCCACTCACTTCTTTCGAGAGAAACTTCTTCTCTAGAAAGGATCCATTCTTAGCAATGAATATCTTGCCTTCGGATCTGTGATAGAAGGTGTACCCAACAGTTTCCTTTGGGTATCCTATGAAGACGCATTTCTCCGATTTGGGTTCGAGCTTATCAGGTTGAAGCTTTTTCACATAAGCATCACAACCCCAAACTTTAAGAAATGACAGCTTAGGTTTCTTGCCAAACCACAGTTCGTACGGTGTCGTCATATCCCGAAGGTAAATGTGAATGCAGTTGTCTCTAATGTATAACCCCAAAACGATAGTGGTAAATCGGTAAGAGACATCATAGATTGCACCATATCTAATAAAGTACGGTTATGACATTCGGACACACCATTATGCTGTGGTGTTCCAGGTGGCGTGAGTTGTGAAACTTTTCCACATTGTTCCCAATGAAGAACAAACTCATAACTCAAATATTCACCTCCACGATCAGATCATAGAAACCTTATTTTCTTGTTACGATGATTTTTTACTTCACTCTGAAATTCTTTGAACTTTTCAAATGTTTTAGACTTATGTTTCATCAAGTAGATATACCCATATCTACTCAAATCATCTGTGAAGGTCAGAAAATAACGATACCCGCCGCAAGCCTCAACACTCATCGGACCGCATACATCAGTATGTATTATTTCCAATAAGTCAGTTGCTCGCTCCATTGTTTCGGAGAATGGAGTCTTAGTCATCTTGCCCATGAGGCATGGTTTGCAAGCATCAAGTGATTCATAATCAAGTGATTCCAAAAGTCCATCAGCATGGAGTTTCTTCATGCGCTTTACACCAATATGACCTAAATGGCAGTGCCACATACAAGTTGCACTATCATCATTAACTTTGCACCTTTTGGCTTCAATATTATGAATATGTGTATCACTACAATCGAGATTCAATAAACCATTTATATTGAGTGTATGACCATAGAAGGTTTTATTAATGTAAATAGAACAACAATTATTCTTTGTCTTAAATTAATAATTGTATTGCAATAAACATGATCCAATAATATTCATGCTCAACGCAAACACCAAATAACATTTATTTTAGGTTCAACACTAATCCCGAAGGTAAAGGGAGTGTGCGATGGTGATCTTATCAACCTTGGAATCACTTCCAACTCACATCATCACCTCGCCCTTAACTAGTCTTTGTTTATTTTGCAAATCCCGTTTTGAGTTACTAATCTTAGCAACTGAACCAGTATCAAATACTGAGGGGTTGCTATAAACACTAGTAAAGTACACATCAATAACATGTATATCAAATATACCTTTCACTTTGACATCCTTCTTATCCGCCAAGTATCTAGGGCAGTTCCACTTCCAATGACCATTTCCTTTGCAGTAGAAGCACTCAGTTTCAGGCTTGGGTCTATCTTTGGGCTTCTTCATGAGAGTGACAACTTGCTTGCCATTCTTCTTGAAGTTCCCTTTCTTTCCCTTGCCCTTTTACTTGAAACTAGTGGTCTTGTCAACCATCAGCATTTGATGCTTTTCTTGATATCTACCTTCGTCGATTTCAGCATCACGAAGAGCTCGGGAATTGTTTTCGTCATCCCTTGCAAATTATAGTTCATCACGAAGTTCCAGTAACTTGGTGATAGTGACTAGAGAACTCTGTCAATTACTATCTTATCTGGAAGATTAACTCCCACTTTGATTCAAGCGATTGTAGTACTCAGACATTCTGAGCACATGCTCACTGGTTGAGCTATTCTCCTCCATCTTGTAGGCAAAGTACTTGTCAGAGGTATCATACCTCTCGACTCGGGCATGAGTCTGAAACACCAATTTCAGCTCTTGGAACATCTTATATGCTCCGTGGCATTCAAAACATTTTTGAAGTCCCGGTTCTAAGCCGTAAAGTATGGTGCACTAAACTATCAAGTAGTCATCATGTCGAACTTGTCAAACGTTCATAACGTCTGCATCTGCTCCTGCAATAGGTCTGTCACCTAGCGGTGCATCAAGGACATAATTCTTCTGTGCAGCAATGAGGATAATCCTCAGATCATGGGCCAAGTTCGCACCATTGCTACTATCATCTTTCAACTTATTTTTCTCTAGGAACATATCAAAAATAAATGGGGAACTACATCGCGAGCTATTGATCTACAACATAATTTGTAAATACTATCAGGACTAAGTTCATGATAAATTTAAGTTCAATTAATCATATTACTTAAGAACTCCCACTTAGATAGATATCCCTCGAGTCATCTAAATGATCACGTGATCCATATCAACTAAACCATGTCTGGTCATCACGTGAGATGGAGTAGTTTTCAATGGTGAACATCACTATGTTGATCCTATCTACTAGATGATTCACGCTCGACCTTTTCGTCTCAGTGTTCCGAGGCCATATCTGCATATGCTAGGCTCGTCAAGTTTAACCAGAGTATCCTGCATGTGCAAAACTAGCTTGCACCCATTGTATGTGAACGTAGAGCTTATCACACCCGATCATCACGTGGTGTCTCGGCACGACGAACTGTAGCAACGGTGCATACTCAGGGAGAACACTTATACCTTGAAAATTTAGTGAGAGATAATCTTATAATGCTACCGCCGTACTAAGCAAAATAAGATGCATAAAGGATAAACATCACATGCAATCAAAATAAGTGATATGATATGGCCATCATCATCTTGTGCCTTTGATCTCCATCTCCAAAGCACCGTCATGATCACCATCGTCACTGGCTTGACACCTTGATCTCCATCGTAGCATCGTTGTCGTCTCGCCAACTATTGCTTCTACGACTATCGCTACCGCTTAGTGATAAAGTAAAGCAATTACATGGCGATTGCATTTCATACAATAAAGCGACAACCATATGGCTCCTGCCAATTGCCGATAACTGTTACAAAACATGATCATCTCATACAACAATTTATATATCATCACGTCTTGACCATATCACATCACAGCAAGCCCTGCAAAAACAAGTTAGACGTCCTCTACTTTGTTGTTGCAAGTTTTATGTGGCTGCTACAGGCTTAGCAAGAACCGTTCTTACCTACGCATCAAAACCACAACGAATTTTCGTCAAGTGTGTTGTTTTAACCTTCAACAAGGACCGGGCGTAGTCAAACTCGATTCAACTAAAGTTGGAGAAACAGACACCCACTAGCCACATGTGTGCGAAGCACGTCGGTAGAACCAGTCTCATGAACGCGGTCATGTAATGTCGGTCTGGGCCGCTTCATCCAACAATACCGCCGAATCAAAGTATGACATGCTGGTAAGCTGTATGACTATTATCGCCCACAACTCTTTGTGTTCTACTCGTGCATATAACATCTACGCATAGACCTGGCTCGAATGCCACTGTTGGGGAACGCTGTATGTCAAAACTTTTACCTACGATCACGACAGATCTATCTAGGAGATGCATAGCAACGAGAGGGGAGAGCATCTTCATACCCTTGAAGATCGCAAAGCGGAAGCGTTTATCAACGCGGTTGATGTAGTCGTACACCTTCACGATCCGTCCCGATCAAGTACCGAATATACGGCACCTCCGCGTTCAGCACACGTTCAGCTCGATGACGTCCTCGCCTTCTTGATCCAACAAGACGGGCGAAGTAGTAGATGAGTTATGGCAGCACGACGGCGTGGTGACGGTGTTGGTGAAGAACAATCTCCGCAGGGCTTCGCCAAGCACTACGAAAACTATGACGGAGGATAAACTAGAGGGGACGGGGTTGCCGGCACACGGCTTGGTAATTCTTGATGTGTCTTTGGTGCTAGCCCTTCCCCTCTATTTATATGTTGAGCCCTGGGGTTGAAACTTGGAGTAAAAGCCTCCTCAAAGTCGGTTTTGCCCGAAAGGCAAGAGTCCTACACGGACTCCAGGGCTAGACGCCAGGGTTCCCGGCGTCTACCCCCTAGACACCAGGGTTCCTGGCGTCTAGCCTCTGGTCTCCGCAAAACTTCCTTTTGCACTTTCCAAAAGCCTTGTGGGCTTTCCCCTTTGGCCCAAATAAAGTGTTCTCGTACCCAAACATTTCGGGAGACATCCGGAACCCCTTCCGGTGAATTCCGAAACCCTTCCGGAGATCAAACACTACTATCCCATATATCAATCTTTACCTCCGGACCATTCCGGAGTTCCTCGTCATGTCCGTGATCTCATCCGGGACTCCGTACAACATTCGGTCACCAACATACATAACTCATATAATACTATATCGTCAACGAACGTTAAGCGTGCGGACCCTACGGGTTCAAGAACTATGTAGACATGACCGAGACACCTCTCTGGTCAATAACCAATAGCGGAACCTGGATGCCCATATTGGCTCTGATACGTCTCCATCGTATCTACTTTTCCAAACACTTTTGCCCTTGTTTTGGACTCTAACTTGCATGATTTGAATGGAAGTAACCCGGACAGATGTTGTTTTCAGCAGAATTGCCATGGTGTTATTTTTGTGCAGAAATAAAAGTTCTCGGAATGACCTGAAACTTCACGGAGAGTATTTTTGGAAATAATAAAAATACTGGCGAAAGAATCAAGACCATGGGGCCCACACCCTGTCCACGAGGGTGGGGGCGCACCCCCTGCCTCGTGGGCCCCCTGGAGCTCCACCAACCTCAGCTCCAACTCCATATATTCACGTTCGGGGAGAAAAAAATCAGAGAGAAGGATTCATCGCGTTTACGATACGGAGCCGCCGCCAAGCCCTAAACTCTCTCGGGAGGGCTGATCTGGAGTCCGTTCGGGGCTCCGGAGAGGGCAATCCATCGCCATCGTCATCATCAACCATCCTCCATCACCAATTTCATGATGCTCACCGTCGTGCGTGAGTAATTCCATCGTAGGCTTGCTGGACGGTGATGGGTTGGATGAGATTTATCATGTAATCGAGTTAGTTTTGTTAGGGTTTGATCCCTAGTATCCATTATGTTCTGAGATTGATGTTGCTATGACTTTGCTATGCTTAATGCTTGTCACTAGGGCCCGAGTGCCATGATTTCAGATCTGAACCTATTATGTTTTCATGAATATATGTGAGTTCTTGATCCTATCTTGCAAGTCAATAGTCACCTACTATGTGTTATGATCTCGCAACCCCGAAGTGACAATAATCGGGACCACTCCCGGTGATGACCGTAGTTTGAGGAGTTCATGTATTCACTATGTGTTAATGCTTTGGTCCGGTACTCTATTAAAAGGAGGCCTTAATATCCCTTAGTTTCCAATAGGACCCCGCTGCCACGGGAGGGTAGGACAAAAGATGTCATGCAAGTTCTTTTCCATAAGCACGTATGACTATATTCGGAATACATGCCTACATTACATGATGAATTGGAGCTAGTTCTGTTTCACCCTATGTTATAACTGTTACATGATGAACCGCATCCGACATAATTATCCATCACCGATCCAATGCCTACGAGCTTTTCACATACTGTCCTTTGCTTAGTTACTTTTCTGTTGCCACTGTTACAATTACTACAAAGCTGCTACTGTTACTTTTGCCACTGTTACCATCACTTCCATATTACTTTGCTACTAAATACTTTGCTACAGATATTAAGTTATCCAGGTGTGGTTGAATTGACAACTCAACTGCTAATACTTGAGAATATTCTTTGGCTCCCCTTGTGTTGAATCAATAAATTTGGGTTGAATACTCTACCCTCGAAAACTGTTGCGATCCCCTATACTTGTGGGTTATCAAGACTATTTTCTGGCGCCGTTGCCGGGGAGCATAGCTCTATTATTTGAGTCACTTGGGATTTATATCTGCTGGTCACTATGAGGAACTTGAAAGACGATAAAACTAAGATTTATCCCTCAACTACAAGGGGAGGTAAGGAACTGCCATCTAGCTCTGCACTTGATTCACCTTCTGTTTTGAGTAAGCTTGCGACACCTAAACCTGCTTCTGCTATTAATTCTGATATGTCGCATGTTATTGATGATGCCACTTCTGCTATGCATGATGCTTATGATGAAACTACTTCTATGCTTGATAATACTGTGCCACAAGGTGAATTTCTTGATGAACAATTTGCTAGGGCTAGAGAGAATGAAATTATTGAAACTGATAATATTGATGAAAGTGATGATGAAGATTCTCCCCATAAATATGAATTGCCTGTTGTGCCCGAGGATGGATGAAAAACTGCTAGAGATTTTCTTGCTTGCAACGATAGATCTGATCTTAAGAAATTATTAGCTAAGCTGAAAGAAAAATCTTTGAATGCTAGAATGAAATATGACCCTGCTTTTGCTACTTCACCTATCTGTGTTACTGATAAGGATTATGATTTCTCTGTCGACCCTGAGATAATTACTTTGATTGAATCTGATCCTTTTTATGGCTATGAATCTGAAACTGTTGTGGCACATCTTACTAAATTAAATGATATAGCCACCCTATTCACTAATGATGAGAAAACTCGCTACTACTATATCCTTAAGTTATTTCCGTTCTCATTAAAGGGTAATGCTAAAAAATGGTTTAATTCTCTTGATCCTGGTTGTGTGCGTAGTCCCCAGGATATGATTTATTACTTCTCTGCTAAATATTTCCCCGCTCATAAGAAACAAGCTGCTTTAAGGGAAATATATAATTTTGTGCAAATTGAAGAAGAGAGTCTCCCACAAGCTTGGGGGAGGCTTCTCCAATTACTTAATGCTTTGCCTGATCATCCTCTCAAGAAAAATGAAATACTTGATATCTTTTATAATGGACTAACCGATGCTTCCATAGACCACCTGGATAGTTGTGCTGGTTGTGTTTTCAGGGAAAGAACAGTTGATCAAGCTGAATTGCTATTGAATAATATGTTGACTAATGAAAATAATTGGACACTTCCTGAACCAACTCCTAAGCCAACTCTGAAGAAAAGGGGTATTCTATTTCTCAGTCCTGAAGATATGCAAGAGACAAAGAAATCTATGAAAGAAAAAGGTATTAAAGCTGAAGATGTTAAGAATTTACCTCCTATTGAAGAAATACATGGTCTTAATATGCCGCCTGTTGAAGAAATACATGGTCTTGATAACCCGACACAGGTAGTAAAGGTAAATTCTCTCAATAGATTTGATGAAGGTGATATTCCTCGTTATAAGTCTGCTAGCCAATGCTTAGATGAGTTTGATAATTTTATTGTCAAACAAGAAAGCTTCAATGCTTATGTTGGTAGACAATTGCAACGCAATGCTTATATGATTGAACACTTGAGTGATTATATGTCTAGAGTTAAAGGTGAACTTAAACTCCTTAGTAAACATGCTTCTATGGTTACCACTCAAGTAGAACAAGTACTTAAAGCTCAAAATGATTTGCTCAATGAATTAAATAATAAGGGAAACGATAATGCTGTTAGAGTTGCGACTAGAACGGGTAAAAGGACTCGGGAACCTTTGTATCCTGAAGGCCACCCTAAGAGAATTGAGCAAGATTCTCAGAGAACTAATGTTGATCCACCTAGTCCTTCTAAGAGGAAGAAAAAGAAAAATGATAGGACTTTGCATGCTTCCAGTGAACCTGTTGTTGACACACCTGAGAATCCCAATGATATTTCTATTTCTGATGCTGAAACACAATCTGGTAATGAACATGAACCTAGTGACAATGTTAATGATGATGTTCATGATGATGCTCAACCTAGTAATAACAATGATGTAGAGATTGAACCTGCTGTTGATCTTAGTAACCCACAATCAAAGAATCAATGTTATGATAAGAGAGACTTTGTTGCTAGGAAGCACGGTAAAGAAAGAGAACCATGGGTTCAGAAACCCATGCCTTTTCCTTCTAAACCATCCAAGAAAAAGGATGATGAGGATTTTGAGCGCTTTGCTAAAATGATTAGACCTATCTTTTTGCGTACGCGTTTGACTGATATGCTTAAAATGAATCCTTATGCTAACTACATGAAAGATATTGTTACAAATAAAAGAAAGATACCGGAAGCTGAAATTTCCACCATGCTTGCTAATTATACTTTTAAAGGTGGAATACCAAAGAAACTAGGAGATCCAGGAGTACCAACTATACCATGCTCCATTAAAAGAAACTATGTTAGAACTACTTTATGTGATCTTGGAGCCGGTGTTAGTGTTATGCCTCTCTCTTTATATCGTAGACTTGATTTGAATAAGTTGACACCTATTGAAATATCTCTGCAAATGGCCGATAAATCAACTGCTATACCTGTCGGTATTTGTGAGGATGTGCCTGTTGTGGTTGCAAACATTACTATCTTAACAGACTTTGTTATTCTTGATATTCCTGAGGACGATAGTATGTCGATTATCCTTGGTAGACCCTTTTTGAATACTGCAGGGGCTGTTATTGATTGCAACAAAGGCAATGTCACTTTTCATGTTAATGGTAATGAGCATACGGTACACTTTCCGAGGAAACAACCTCAAGTCCACAGCATAAATTCTATTGGAAAATTTTCAACTATTATTGTTGGAGGTTTTGAATTTCCCCTTCCTACTGTCAAAAAGAAATATGATATTCTTATTATTGAGGATGTGCATATCCCCGTTGAGGTAACCTAGTGCTATTCGAAATTTCTCCGGTTCCATGTTATTCGGAGTGAGTTTGTTAACAAGACTTGATCAACCTTGTTAGTGGATTCCTTTTGATGAGCATGAGATGGATGAAGTTAAGCACAACCCTCTGTACCCTCCTTTTAGTTTCTGTTATTTAGAATAAATAAAGAAAAAATAGTATTTTCTGTCTGTTTTCTGAATTATCCATGCAATAAAAAATACCCCAAAATTAAAAGTTCTCCAAATGCCCCGAAAATGAAATATGTTTTTTTCTAGAATATTTGAGAATATCTAGCACTGAGAACACATAAGGGGGAGCTAGCACCTGGCCACGAGGGTCCAGGGCGCGCCCAACCCCTGGGCGTGGCCCCTGCCTCGTGGGCCCCTGGTGGCCCCCCTCCACTTATTCCAGCACCCACACACTCCTTCTTCCTCCCAAAAAAATCACCAACCAGCTCAAGCACGAGTTCTAGCTCATTTTGCTGCGATTTTCGATCTCCTTGCTCAAAGCTCCACTCACAAAACTGCTTTGGGGGATTGTTCTTCGGTATGTGACTCCTCCAATGGTCCAATTAGTTTTTGTTCTAGTGCTTTATTCATTGCAAATTTTTGCTGCTAAGGTGACCCTGTTCTTGAGCTTGCATGTCAAATTTATTTGGTCCCAAGTAATTCTAATGCATGATATAGTCCCTAGGCACTTGTGGGAGTAGTTGCTATCAATTTTGTTGAGTTTGGTTCACTTTTATTTTGAGTTACTAAAAATTTCAGAAATTTTCAGAGAATGATGAAGAGGTTTTTGCGAGGCTCCTCGAGTCGAAGCTCGAAGGATAAGCAAAGTGAAGAGGATAAGAGGCCTAAGTATAATCTCCCTCGTACTGCGAAGGTTCGGCCGTGTGAATGGCCTTGTGATGAGTTCTTGAAGGCAGCCGGGATTCATGATGATTTTTATTATTTGCCTGAGAATGCAGGCCTCACCGACTTCATCCGCGACCAGCGCGAACAGTATCTCCTACTCACTAATATTTTTGTGCAAAATTTTCATTTCCATGCTAAGAAATCACCACCAATGGTGGAGTTTCATTTATATGATGAGGTTAAGGAGATGCCACTTAGAGAATTTTGTCGGGTTTGCAAAATACCCTTTGAGGGCAGCATAGAGGAACCACATCATAATGATGTGGAAGGATTTATTGACATGATTGTTGTAGGGGAAACGACGAAAGTTTCCGATGCACGAATCACTAGCATACACTTCCCTGTTCTACGTTACTTTGCGATATTTGCTAGTAGATGCTTAATTGGTCGCGGAAACTGTGGAAACCTTAGTGCCCCTGATATTGTTATTTTGTGCCATGCTTTTTTTCGTGATAACACTTTTAGTCTAGGCGCTATTGTTGCTAAACGGTTGAATCTTAACCGTACGAAGGGTCCCATCTTGGGAGGTATCTTCGCCTCGCGCCTAGCTGCACACTTTAACATACCTATTAGGCATTATGAGAAAGAAGAAAAGTTGTTGCCTCCTGTTTTCCTAGACTATAAGAGTATGGTAGCACATGATTTTATTGTTAAGAATAAGAAAAAGATGCTTAACTACAGACTGTTATTCGATAAAAATCACCCTGAGACTATTACTTTGCCTGCTCCTTCTTTGTTTAACTTATCTTCAGGCAAGTATCTTGTTCTGCCGGAGGCATTTCATGCCTACCAGAACCCCACATCAGCTCCAGAGCCGGAGCCGGAACCACAACTTGATCCTCCACGTCAGTCTGTTTACCAGTGGGATCCGGAGGAGATTGCCAACCAATGGCACCCCGAGGATCCTTCTCAGTACGACCCCAACTACAACTTTGGATATCCGCCAGGCCAGCCGTGGCCATAAACCAACTTAGACCAAAAGCCTAAGCTTGGGGGAGTACGTATTTCACACCGACATTACATTCATGTTCACACACTCATTCTAGTTGTCGGTGCTCATACTTTTTCATTGTACTATCCATGCTAGTTTATTTTTCCTCTTTCTAGCTTTCTTCTTGTGTGTTTGAAAAACCTTAAGAAAAACCAAAAAAATTAGTTATACCTTTTAGCTAGTTTACTTTCCATGCTTATAGTAGTAGTAATTAAAAGAAAACCCAAAAAAGATTTCTCGTTCTTCTTTTTGCTTATTGGGAGCTTTCCCGTGCAAATAGTTTTATTTCTTTTCTTTTCTTTGGGGGTCGAGAGGAGAAGACCATGATGAAAATGTTGAAGTGGCTCTTATATGCATTATTGTTAATTGAACAAAGAGCCCATATTACCTTGTCTTCTCCTGTGTATTAAAATGCTTGCAGATTCCAGCTTAGTCCAATGCACGTGCACTATTATTATTATACACACCATTCGGTCGTGCAAGTGAAAGGCAATAATGACGATATATGATGGACTGATTGAGATGAGAGAAGCTGGTATGAACTCGACCTCTCTTGTTTTTGTAAATATGATTAGTTCATCGTTCCTGATTCAGCCTATTATGAATGAAACATGTTTGCAATGACAATTAGAGATTATAGTTGCTTATGTCATGCTTAATTAGCTAGGAGTTTATAATGGTTTACCTTGCGTGCCAACATGCTATTAAAATGGTTGTGATGTGGTATGATAGGGTGGTATCCTCCTTTGAACGATTCGTGGCTTGACTTAGCACATGTTCACACATGTAGTTGAAACAAAATCAACATAGCCTCCACGATATTTATGTTCATGGTGGATTATATCCTGCTCATGCTTGCACTCAGTGTTGATTAATTTTAATGCATGTTCATGATTGTTGTCGCTCTCTAGTTGGTCGCTTCCCAGTCTTTTTGTAGCCTTCACTTGTACAAAGCGGGAATATTGCTTGTGCATTCACTTCCATAAACCCCAAAGTTATTCCATATGAGTCCACCATACCTTCCTTTATGCGGTATCTACCTGCCGTTCCAAGTAAATTTGTATGTGCCAAACTCTAAACCTTCAAATGAAATTCTGTTTTGCATACTCGAATAGCTCATGTATCGACTAGGGCTGTCTATATCTTCCATGCTAGGTGGGTTATTCTCAAGATGAGTGGACTCTGCTCATCATTCACGAGAACATGGCTGGTAACCGAGATGCCCAGTCCCATGCTCTAAGCAAATCAAATCAAAATAATTGCAAACAAAACTCCCCCAGGGCTGTTGCTAGTTGGAGGCACTCATTGTTTCGAGCAAGCCATGGATTGATGCTTGTTGGTGGTGGGGGGTATAAACTTTACCATTCTGTTTGGGAATCGCCTATAATGTGTGTAGCATGGAAGATATCGAGATCTCTTGGTTGTTATGTTGACAATGAAAGTATACCACCCAAAATATTATTTATCTCTGTTTCAAAACTCGAGCTCTGGCACCTCTGCAAATCCCTACTTCCCTCTACGAAGGGCCTATCTATTTACTTTTATGTTGAGTCATCACCCTCTTATTGAAAAGCACCAGCTAGAGAGCACTGCTATCATTTGCATCCATTACTATTAATTTATATTGAGTATGACTGGATCTCCTTTACCATGAATTACAATGTTTAGTCAGTCCTTGATCTTCAGAGGTGCTCTGCATTTATGTTTTGCGGTCTCAGAAAGGGCTAGCGAGATACCATCTTGTTATATCATATTATGATTGTTTTGAGAAA
The DNA here is from genome assembly GCF_018294505.1 of Triticum aestivum. Taxonomy (NCBI): domain Eukaryota; kingdom Viridiplantae; phylum Streptophyta; class Magnoliopsida; order Poales; family Poaceae; genus Triticum; species Triticum aestivum. The sequence goes on from NC_057796.1 coordinate 450,252,948, forward strand.
GTGGTGTCATCCGAGATTTATTATTATTGCTCGCTAGTTGATTATGCCATTGATATGAGTAAATATGAGCCCTAAGTGTTATTATGAATGAGGTTAGTTCATAATCTTTGCTGAAAACTTGAATGCTGGCTTTCCATATTTACAACAACAAGAGCAAACAGAGTTTGTAAAAGTTTTTCTTTATCACTTTTAGTGTGTCAACTGAATTGCTTGAGGACAAGCAAAGGTTTAAGCTGGGGGGAGTTGATACGTCTCCGTCGTATCTACTTTTCCAAACACTTTTGCCCTTGTTTTGGACTCTAACTTGCATGATTTGAATGGAACTAACCCGGACTGACGTTGTTTTCAGCAGAATTGCCATGGTGTTATTTTTGTGCAGAAATAAAAGTTCTCAGAATGACCTGAAACTTCACGGAGAGTATTTTTGGAAATAATAAAAAATACTGGCGAAAGAATCAAGACCAGGGGCCCACACCCTGTCCACGAGGGTGGGGGCGCGCTTGCCCTCCCTGGGCGCGCCCCCTGCCTCGTGGGCCCCCTGGAGCTCCACCGACCTCAACTCCAACTCCATATATTCACGTTCGGGGAGAAAAAAATCAGAGAGAAAAATTCATCGCGTTTTACGATACGAAGCCGCCACCAAGCCCTAAACTCTCTCGGGAGGGCTGATCTAGAGTCCGTTCGGGGCTCCGAAGAGGGGAATCCGTCGCCGTCGTCATCATCAACCATCCTCCATCACCAATTTCATGATGCTCACCGCCGTGCATGAGTAATTCCATCGTAGGCTTGCTGGACGGTGCTACCTCTTGAGCACTGCGTTAGTTTTCCCTTGAAGAGGAAAGGGTGATGCAGCAAAGTAGCGTAAGTATTTCCCTCAGTTTTTGAGAACCAAGGTATCAATCTAGTAGGAGGCCACGCATGAGTCCCTCGCACCTACACAAACAAATAAATCCTCGCAACCAACACAATAATGGGGTTGTCAATCCCTTCACGGTCACTTACGAGAGTGAGATCTGATAGATATGATAAGATAATATTTTTGGTATTTTTATGATAAAGATGCAAAGTAAAGAAAGCAAAATAAAAACGGCGCCAGAAATAGCTTGTTGTCGGGAGATTAATATGATGGAAAATAGACCCGGGGGCCATAGGTTTCACTAGAGGCTTCTCTCGAGAGCATAAGTATTACTGTGGGTGAACAAATTACTGTTGAGCAATTGACAGAATTGAGCATAGTTATGAGAATATCTAGGTATGATCATGTATATAGGCATCACGTCCGAGACAAGTAGACCGACTCCTGCCTGCATCTACTACTATTACTCCACACATCGACCGCTATCCAGCATGCATCTAGAGTATTAAGTTCATAAGAACAGAGTAACGCTTTAAGTAAGATGACATGATGTAGAGGGATAAACTCATGCAATATGATATAAACCCCATCTTGTTATCCTCGATGGCAACAATACAATACGTGCCTTGCTGCCCCTACTGTCACTTGGAAAGGACACCGCAAGATTGAACCCAAAGCTAAGCACTTCTCCCATTGCAAGAAAGATCAATCTAGTAGGCCAAACCAAACTGATAATTCGAAGAGACTTGCAAAGATAACCAATCATACATAAAAGAATTCAGAGAAGATTCAAATATTGTTCATAGATAAACTTGATCATAAACCCACAATTCATCGGTCTCAACAAACACACCGCAAAAGAAGATTACATCGAATAGATCTCCACAAGAGAGGGGGAGAACATTGTATTGAGATCCAAAAAGAGAGAAGAAGCCATCTAGCTAATAACTATGGACCCGAAGGTCTGAGGTAAACTACTCACACATCATCGGAGAGGCTATGGTGTTGATTAGAAGCCCTCCGTGATCGATGCCCCCTCCGGCAGAGCTCCAGAAAAGGACCCAAGATGGGATCTCACGGGTACAGAAGGTTGCGGCGGTGGAATTAGGTTTTTGGCTCCGTATCTGGTGGTTTGGGGGTACGTAGGTATATATAGGAGGAAGAAGTATGTCGGTGGAGCAACATGGGGCCCACGAGGGTGGAGGGTGCACCCAGGGGGTAGGCGCGCCCCCCTACCTCGTGCCCTCCTGGTTGATGTCTTGACGTAGGGTCTAAGTCCTCTGGATCACGTTCGTTCCGAAAATCACGTTCCCGAAGGTTTCATTCCGTTTGGACTCCGTTTGATATTCTTTTTGTACGAAACTCTGAAATAGGCAAAAAAAACAGCAATTCTGGGCTGGGCCTCCGGTTAATAGGTTAGTCCCAAAAATAATATATAAGTGTATAATAAAGCCCATTAATGTCCAAAACAGAATATAATATAGCATGGAACAATCAAAAATTATAGATACGTTGGAGACGTATCAGACGGTGATGGGTTGGATGAGATTTATCATGTAATCGAGTTAGTTTTGTTAGGGTTTGATCCCTAGTATCCATTATGTTCTGAGATTGATGTTGCTATGACTTTGCTATGCTTAATGCTTGTCACTAGGGCCCGAGTGCCATGATTTCAGACCTGAACCTATTATGTTTTCATGAATATATGTGAGTTCTTGATCCTATCTTGCAAGTCAATAGTCACCTACTATGTGTTATGATCCGGCAACCCCGAAGTAACAATAATCGGGACCACTCCCGGTGATGACCGTAGTTTGAGGAGTTCATGTATTCACTATGTGTTAATGCTTTGGTCCGGTACTCTATTAAAAGGAGGCCTTAATATCCCTTAGTTTCCAATAGGACCCCGCTGCCACGGGAGGGTAGAACAAAAGATGCCATGCAAGTTCTTTTCCATAAGCACGTATGACTATATTCGGAATACATGCCTACATTACATTGATGAATTGGAGCTAGTTCTGTTTCACCCTATGTTATAACTGTTACATGATGAACCGCATCCGACATAATTATCCATCACCGATCCAATGCCTATGAGCTTTTCACATACTGTCCTTTGCTTAGTTACTTTTCCGTTGCCACTGTTACAATTAGTACAAAGCTGCTACTGTTACTTTTGCCACTGTTATCGTCACTTCCATATTACTTTGCTACTAAATACTTTGCTGCAGATATTAAGTTATCCAGGTGTGGTTGAATTGACAACTCAACTGCTAATACTTGAGAATATTCTTTGGCTCCCCTTGTGTCGAATCAATAAATTTGGGTTGAATACTCTACCCTCGAAAACTGTTGCGATCCCCTATACTTGTGGGTTATCAGTCTCCTACATATTATACGAAGATCTTTATTGGTCGAACCGCATAACAACATACGTTGTTCCCTTTGTCATCGGCATGTTACTTGCCCGAGATTCGATCGTCGGTATCATCATACCTAGTTCAATCTCGTTACTGGAAAGTCTCTTTACTCGTTCCATAATGCATTATCCCGTAACTAACTCATTAGTCACATTGCTTGCAAGGCTTATAGTGATGTGCATTACCGAGAGGGCCCAGAGATACCTCTCCGATTCACGGAGTGGCAAATCCTAATCTCGATCTATGCCAACTCAACAAGCACCATCGGAGACACCTTTAGAGCATCTTTATAATCACCCAGTTACGTTGGGACGTTTGATAGCACACAAGGTGTTCCTCCGGTACTCGGGAGTTGCATAATCTCATAGTCTGAGGAACATGTATAAGTCATGAAGAAAGAAATAGCAATAAAACTAAATGATCGTTAATGCTAAGCTAACGGATGGGTCTTGTCCATTGATGTCTACTACACAACCTTCTTCTTGTAGATGTTGTTGGGCCTCCAAGTGCAGAGGTTTGTAGGACAGTAGCAAATTTCCCTCAAGTGGATGGCCTAAGGTTTATCAATCTGTGGGAGGTGTAGGATAAAGATGGTCTCTCTCAAACAACCCTGCAACCAAATAACAACGAGTCTCTTGTGTTCCTCAACACACCCAATACAATGGTAAATTGTATAGGTGCACTAGTTCGGCAAAGAGATGGTGATACAAGTGCAATATGGATGGTAGATATAGGTTTTTGTAATGTGAAAATATAAAAACAGCAAGGTAACTAATGATAAAATAGAGCACAAATGGTAAACAAGGCCTAGGGTTCATACTTTCACTAGTGCAAGTTCTCTCAACAATAATAACATAATTGGATCATATAACTATCCCTCAACATGCAACAAAGAGTCACTCCAAAGTCACTAATAGCGGAGAACAAACGAAGAGATTATGGTAGGGTACGAAACCACCTCAAAGTTATCCTTTCTGATCGATCTATTCAAGAGTCCGTAGTAAAATAACACGAAGCTATTCTTTCCGTTCGATCTATCATAGAGTTCGTACTAGAATAACACCGTAAGACACAAATCAACCAAAACCCTAATGTCACCTAGATACTCCAATGTCACCTCAAATATCCGTGGGTATGATTATACGATATGCATCACACAATCTCAGATTCATCTATTCAACCAACACAAAGAACTTCAAAGAGTGCCCCAAAGTTTCTACCGGAGAGTCAAGACGAAAACGTGTGCCAACCCCTATGCATAAGTTCACGAGCGGAACCCGCAAGTTGATCACCAAAACATACATCAAGTGGATCACGTGATATCCCATTGTCAGCACAGATAAGCACATGCAAGACATACATCAAGTGTTCTCAAATCCTTAAAGACTCAATCCGATAAGATAACTTCAAAGGGAAAACTCAATCCATTACAAGAGAGTAGAGGGGGAGAAACATCATAAGATCCAACTATAATAGCGAAGCTCGCGATACATCAAGATCGTGCCGAATCAAGAACACGAGAGAGAGAGAGATTAAACACATAGCTACTGGTACATACCCACAACCCCGAGGGTGAACTACTCCTTCCTCGTCATGGAGATCGTCGGGATGATGAAGATGGCCACCGGTGAGGGATCCCCCCTCCGGCAGGGTGCCGGAACAGGGTCCCGATTGGTTTTTGGTGGCTACAAAGGCTTGCGGCGACGGAACTCCCGATCTATTTTGTTCCCCGATGTTTTTAGGGTATATGGATATATATAGGCGAAAGAAGTCGGTCAGGGGAGCCACGAGGGGCCCACAAGTGTGGGGGCGCGCCCAGGGGGGTAGGGCGCGCCTCCCTGCCTCGTGGCTTCCACGTTGCTTCCCTGGCGTATACTCCAAGTCTCCTGTATTGCTTCCGTTCCAAAAATAACTCTCCTGAAGGTTTCATTCCGTTTGGACTCCGTTTGATATTCCTTTTCTTCGAAACACTGAAATAGGCAAGAAAACAGCAATTTGGTCTGGGCCTCCGGTTAATAGGTTAGTCTCCAAAATAATATAAAAGTGCATAATAAAGCCCATATGTTGGGAATCGTAGCATAATTTTAAAATTTTCCTACGCTGACCAAGATGCATCTATGGAGTGTACTAGCAACGAGGGGAAAGGAGTGCATCTACATACCCTTGTAGATCGCGAGCGGAAGCGTTCCAATGAACGTGGATGACGGAGTCGTACTCGTCGTGATCCAAATCACCGATGACCGAGTGCCGAACGGACGGCACCTCCGCGTTCAACACACGTACGGTGCAGCGACGTCTCCTCCTTCTTGATCCAGCAAGGGGGAAGGAGAGGTTGATGGAGATCCAGCAGCACGACGGCGTGGTGGTGGATGTAGCGGGTCTCCGGCAGGGCTTCGCCGAGCTTCTGCGAGAGAGAGAGAGAGAGAGAGGTTGCAGGGGAGGAGGGAGGCGCCCAAGGCTGTCGGTTGCTGCCCTCCCTCCCCCCTTTATATAGGCCCCTTGGGGGGGCGCCGGCCCTAGAGATTAGATCTCATGGGGGGGCGGCGGCCAAAGGGGGGAAGGGGTTGCCTTGCCCCCCAAGGCAAGGGGGAAGTCCCCCCACCCTAGGGTTCCCAACCCTAGGCGCATGGGGGGAGGCCCATGGGGGGGTGCCCAGCCAACTAGGGGCTGGTTCCCTTCCACTTTCAGCCCATGGGGCCCTCCGGGATAGGTGGCCCCACCCGGTGGACCCCCGGGACCCTTCCGGTGGTCCCGGTACAATACCGGTAACCCCCGAAACTTTCCCGATGGCCGAAACTGGACTTCCTATATATAATTCTTCACCTCCGGACCATTCCGGAACCTCTCATGACGTCCGGGATCTCATCCGGGACTCCGAACAACTTTCGGGTTTCCGCATACACATATCTCTACAACCCTAGCGTCACCGAACCTTAAGTGTGTAGACCCTACGGGTTCGGGAGACATGCAGACATGACCGAGACGCCTCTCCGGTCAATAACCAACAGCGGGATCTGGATACCCATGTTGGCTCCCACATGTTCCACGATGATCTCATCGGATGAACCACGGTGTCGAGGATTCAATCAATCCCGTATGCAATTCCCTTTGTCAATCGGTATGTTACTTGCCCGAGATTCGATCGTCGGTATCCCAATACCTTGTTCAATCTCGTTACCGGCAAGTCTCTTTACTCGTACCGCAATGCATGATCCCGTGACTAACGCCTTAGTCACATTGAGCTCATTATGATGATGCATTACCGAGTGGGCCCAGAGATACCTCTCCGTCACACGGAGTGACAAATCCCAGTCTCGATCCGTGCCAACCCAACAGACACTTTCGGAGATACCCGTAGTGCACCTTTATAGTCACCCAGTTACGTTGTGACGTTTGGCACACCCAAAGCACTCCTACGGTATCCGGGAGTTGCACGATCTCATGGTCTAAGGAAAAGATACTTGACATTGGAAAAGCTCTAGCAAACGAAACTACACGATCTTTTATGCTATGCTTAGGATTGGGTCTTGTCCATCACATCATTCTCCTAATGATGTGATCCCGTTATCAATGACATCCAATGTCCATAGTCAGGAAACCATGACTATCTGTTGATCAACGAGCTAGTCAACTAGAGGCTTACTAGGGACACGTTGTGGTCTATGTATTCACACATGTATTACGATTTCCGGACAATACAATTATAGCATGAATAATAGACAATTACCATGAACAAAGAAATATAATAATAACCATTTATTATTGCCTCTAGGGCATATTTCCAACAGTCTCCCACTTGCACTAGAGTCAATAATCTAGTTACATTGTGATGAATCGAACACCCATTGCGTCCTGGTGTTGATCATGTTTTGCTCTAGGGAGAGGTTTAGTCAACGGATCTGCTACATTCAGGTCCGTATGTACTTTACAAATATCTATGTCTCCATTTTGAACACTTTCACGAATGGAGTTGAAGCGACGCTTGATATGCCTGGTCTTCCTGTGAAACCTGGGCTCCTTCGCAAGGGCAATGGCTCCAGTGTTGTCACAGAAGAGAGTCATCGGGCCCGACGCATTGGGAATCACCCCTAGGTCGGTAATGAACTCCTTCATCCAGACTGCTTCCTGTGCTGCCTCCGAGGCTGCCATGTACTCCGCTTCACATGTAGATCCCGCCACGACGCTTTGCTTGCAACTGCACCAGCTTACTGCTCCTCCATTCAAAATATACACGTATCCGGTTTGTGACTTCGAGTCATCCAGATCTGTGTCGAAGCTAGCGTCGACGTAACCCTTTACGACGAGCTCTTCGTCACCTCCATAAACGAGAAACATATCCTTAGTCCTCTTCAGGTACTTCAGGATATTCTTGACCGCTGTCCAGTGTTCCATGCCGGGATTACTTTGGTACCTTCCTACCAAACTTACGGCAAGGTTTACATCAGGTCTGGTACACAGCATGGCATACATAATAGACCCTATGGCCGAGGCATAGGGGATGACACTCATCTTTTCTATATCTTCTGCCGTGGTCGGGCATTGAGCCGTGCTCAATTGCACACCTTGCAATACAGGCAAGAACCCCTTCTTGGACTGATCCATACTGAACTTCTTCAATATCTTGTCAAGGTATGTACTCTGTGAAAGACCAATGAGGCGTCTTGATCTATCTCTATAGATCTTGATGCCTAATATATAAGCAGCTTCTCCAAGGTCCTTCATTGAAAAACACTTATTCAAATAGGCCTTTATACTTTCCAAGAATTCTATATCATTTCCCATCAATAGTATGTCATCCACATATAATATGAGAAATGCTACAGAGCTCCCACTCACTTTCTTGTAAACACAGGCTTCTCCATAAGTCTGTGTAAACCCAAACGCTTTGATCATCTCATCAAAGCGAATGTTCCAACTCCGAGATGCTTGCACCAGCCCATAGATTGAGCGCTGGAGCTTGCATACTTTGTTAGCATTCTTAGGATCGACAAAACCTTCCGGCTGCATCATATACAACTCTTCCTTAAGGAAGCCATTAAGGAATGCCGTTTTGACGTCCATCTGCCATATCTCATAATCATAGTATGCGGCAATTGCTAACATGATTCGGACGGACTTCAGCTTCGCTACGGGTGAGAAAGTCTCATCGTAGTCAACCCCTTGAACTTGTCGATAACCCTTAGCGACAAGTCGAGCTTTGTAGATGGTCACATTACCATCCGCGTCCGTCTTCTTCTTAAAGATCCATTTGTTTTCTATGGCTCGCCGATCATCGGGCAAGTCAGTCAAAGTCCATACTTCGTTTTCATACATGGATCCTATCTCGGATTTCATGGCTTCTAGCCATTTGTCGGAATCCGGGCCCGCCATCGCTTCTTCATAGTTCGAAGGTTCACCGTTGTCTAACAACATGATTTCCAGGACAGGGTTGCCGTACCACTCTGGTGCGGAACGTGTCCTTGTGGACCTACGAAGTTCAGTAACTTGATCTGAAGCTTCATGATCATCATCATTAACTTCCTCCCCAGTCGGTGTAGGCACCACAGGAACATTTTCCCGCGCTGCGCTACTTTCCGGTTCGGAAGGGGTGACTATCACCTCATCAAGTTCCACTTTCCTCCCACTCAATTCTTTCGAGAGAAACTCCTTCTCCAGAAAGGACCCGTTCTTGGCAACGAAGATCTTGCCTTCGGATCTGAGGTAGAAGGTATACCCAATAGTTTCCTTAGGGTATCCTATGAAGACGCATTTTTCCGACTTGGGTTCGAGCTTTTCAGGTTGAAGTTTCTTGACATAAGCATCGCATCCCCAAACTTTTAGAAACGACAGCTTAGGTTTCTTCCCAAACCATAATTCATACGGTGTCGTCTCAACGGATTTCGACGGAGCCCTATTTAAAGTGAATGCGGCAGTCTCTAAAGCATAGCCCCAAAATGAGAGCGGTAAATCGGTAAGAGACATCATAGATCGCACCATATCCAATAGAGTGCGATTACGACGTTCGGACACACCATTTCTCTGAGGTGTTCCAGGCGGCGTGAGTTGTGAAACTATTCCACATTTCCTTAAGTGTGCACCAAACTCGTGACTTAAATATTCTCCACCACGATCTGATCGTAAGAATTTTATTTTCCTGTCACGTTGATTCTCAACTTCACTCTGAAATTCCTTGAACTTTTCAAAGGTTTCAGACTTGTGTTTCATTAGGTAGACATACCCATATCTACTTAAATCATCAGTGAGAGTGAGAACATAACGATATCCTCCGCGAGCCTCAACACTCATTGGACCACACACATCGGTATGTATGATTTCCAATAAGTTGGTTGCTCGCTCCATTGTTCCGGAGAACGGAGTCTTGGTCATCTTACCCATGAGGCATGGTTCGCACGTGTCAAATGATTCGTAATCAAGAGACTCCAAAAGTCCATCTGCATGGAGCTTCTTCATGCGCTTGACACCAATGTGACCAAGGCGGCAGTGCCACAAGTATGTGGGACTATCGTTATCAACTTTACATCTTTTGGTATTCACACTATGAACATGTGTAACATCACGTTCGAGATTCATCAAAAATAAACCATTGACCAGCGGGGCATGACCATAAAACATATCTCTCAAATAAATAGAACAACCATTATTCTCGGATTTAAATGAGTAGCCATCTCGAATTAAACGAGATCCAGATACAATGTTCATGCTCAAAGCTGGCACTAAATAACAATTATTGAGGTTTAAAACTAATCCCGTGGGTAGATGCAGAGGTAGCGTGCCGACGGCGATCACATCGACCTTGGAACCATTCCCGACGCGCATCGTCACCTCGTCCTTCGCCAGTCTCCGTTTATTCCGTAGTTCCTGTTTTGAGTTACAAATATGAGCAACCGCACCGGTATCAAATACCCAGGAGCTACTACGAGTACTGGTAAGGTACACATCAATTACATGTATATCACATATACCTTTGGTGTTGCCGGCCTTCTTCTTGTCCGCTAAGTATTTGGGGCAGTTCCGCTTCCAGTGACCACTTCCCTTGCAATAAAAGCACTCAGTCTCGGGCTTGGGTCCATTCTTTGACTTCTTCCCAGTAACTGGTTTACCGGGCGCGGCAACTCCCTTGCCGTCCTTCTTGAAGTTCTTCTTACCCTTGCCCTTCTTGAACTTAGTGGTTTTATTCACCATCAACACTTGATGTTCTTTTCTGATCTCCCCTTCCGCTGATTTCAGCATTGAATATACCTCAGGAATGGTCTTTTCCATCCCCTGCATATTGTAGTTCATCACAAAGCTCTTGTAGCTTGGTGGAAGCGACTGGAGGATTCTGTCAATGACCGCGTCATCCGGGAGATTAACTCCCAGCTGAGACAAGCGGTTGTGCAACCCAGACATTCTGAGTATGTGCTCACTAACAGAACTGTTCTCCTCCATTTTACAGCTGAAGAACTTGTCGGAGACATCATATCTCTCGACCCGGGCATGAGCTTGGAAAACTAATTTTAGCTCCTCGAACATCTCATATGCTCCATGTTTCTCAAAACGCTTTTGAAGACCCGGTTCTAGGCTGTAAAGCATGCCGCACTGAACGAGGGAGTAATCATCAGCACGTGCTGCCAAGCGTTCATAACGTCTTGGTTCTGTGGGATTGGTGCATCACCTAGCGGTGCTTCTAAGACATAATCTTTCTTGGCTACTATGAGGATGAGCCTCAGGTTCCGGACCCAGTCCGTATAGTTGCTGCCATCATCTTTCAGCTTGGTTTTCTCTAGGAACGCGTTGAAATTGAGGACAACGTTGGCCATTTGATCTACAATACATAGTGTAAAGATTTTAGACTAAGTTCATGATAATTAAGTTCATCTAATCAAATTATTTAATGAACTCCCACTCAGATAGACATCCCTCTAGTCATCTAAGTGAAACATGATCCGAGTTTAACTAGGCCGTGTCCGATCATCACGTGAGACGGACTAGTCAAGATCGGTGAACATCTCCATGTTGATCGTATCTTCTATACGACTCATGCTCGACCTTTCGGTCCTCCGTGTTCCGAGGCCATGTCTGTACATGCTAGGCTCGTCAAGTCAACCTAAGTGTATTGCGTGTGTTCCGAGGCCATGTCTGTACATGCTAGGCTCGTCAACACCCGTTGTATTCGAACGTTAGAATCTATCACACCCGATCATCACGTGGTGCTTCGAAACAACGAACCTTCGCAACGGTGCACAGTTAGGGTGAACACTTTCTTGAAATTATTATAAGGGATCATCTTACTTACTACCGTCGTTCTAAGCAAATAAGATGCAAAAACATGATAAACATCACATGCAATCAAATAGTGACATGATATGGCCAATATCATTATGCTCCTTTGATCTCCATCTTCGGGGCACCATGATCATCTTCGTCACCGGCATGACACCATGATCTCCATCATCATGATCTCCATCATTGTGTCTTCATGAAGTCGTCACGCCAACGATTACTTCTACTTCTATGGCTAACGCGTTTAGCAACAAAGTAAAGTAATTTACATGGCGTTATTCAATGACACGCAGGTCATACAAAATAATAAAGACAACTCCTATGGCTCCTGCCGGTTGTCATACTCATCGACATGCAAGTCGTGATTCCTATTACAAGAATATGATCAATCTCATACATCACATATATCATTCATCACATCTTCTGGCCATATCACATCACATAGCACTTGCTGCAAAAACAAGTTAGACGTCCTCTAATTGTTGTTGCAAGTTTTTACGTGGTTTGTAGGTTTCTAGCAAGAACGTTTTCTTACCTACGTATGACCACAACGTGATTTGCCAATTTCTATTTACCCTTCATAAGGACCCTTTTCATCGAATCCGTTCCGACTAAAGTAGGAGAGACAGACACCCGCTAGCCACCTTATGCAACTAGTGCATGTCAATCGGTGGAACCTGTCTCACGTAAGCGTACGTGTAAGGTCGGTCCGGGCCGCTTCATCCTACAATGCCGCCGAAACAAGAAAAGACTAGTAGCGGCAAGAAGAATTGGCAAACTCAACGCCCACAACTGCTTTGTGTTCTACTCGTGCATAGTAACTACGCATAGGCCTGGCTCATGATGCCACTGTTGGGAATCGTAGCATAATTTTAAAATTTTCCTACGCTCACCAAGATGCATCTATGGAGTGTACTAGCAACGAGGGGAAAGGAGTGCATCTACATACCCTTGTAGATCGCGAGCGGAAGCGTTCCAATGAACGTGGATGACGGAGTCGTACTCGCCGTGATCCAAATCACCGATGCCCGAGTGCCGAACGGACGGCACCTCCGTGTTCAACACACGTACGGTGCAGCGACGTCTCCTCCTTCTTGATCCAGCAAGGGGGAAGGAGAGGTTGATGGAGATCCAGCAGCACGAGGGCGTGGTGGTGGATGTAGCGGGTCTCCGGCAGGGCTTCGCCGAGCTTCTGCGAGAGAGAGAGAGAGAGAGGTTGCAGGGGAGGAGGGAGGCGCCCAAGGCTGTCGGTTGCTGCCCTCCCTCCCCCCCTTTATATAGGCCCCCTGGGGGGGCGCCGGCAGTAGAGATGGGATCTCATGGGGGGGGGCGGCGGCCAAAGGGGGGAAGGGGTTGCCTTGCCCCCCAAGGCAAGGGGGAAGCCCCCCACCCTAGGGTTCCCAACCCTAGGCGCATGGGGGAGGCCCATGGGGGGGCGCCCAGCCCACTAGGGGCTGGTTCCCTTCCACTTTCAGCCCATGGGGCCCTCCGGGATAGGTGGCCCCACCCGGTGGACCCCCGGGACCCTTCCGGTGGTCCCGGTACAATACCGGTAACCCCCGAAACTTTCCCGGTGGCCGAAACTGGACTTCCTATATATAATTCTTCACCTCCGGACCATTCCGGAACCTCTCGTGACGTCCGGGATCTCATCCGGGACTCCGAACAACTTTCGGGTTTCCGCATACACATATCTCTACAACCCTAGCGTCACCGAACCTTAAGTGTGTAGACCCTACGGGTTCGGGAGACATGCAGACATGACCGAGACGCCTCTCCGGTCAATAACCAACAGCGGGATCTGGATACCCATGTTGGCTCCCACATGTTCCACGATGATCTCATCGGATGAACCACGGTGTCGAGGATTCAATCAATCCCGTATGCAATTCCCTTTGTCAATCGGTATGTTACTTGCCCGAGATTCGATCGTCGGTATCCCAATACCTTGTTCAATCTCGTTACCGGCAAGTCTCTTTACTCGTACCGCAATGCATGATCCCGTGACTAACGCCTTAGTCACATTGAGCTCATTATGATGATGCATTACCGAGTGGGCCCAGAGATACCTCTCCGTCACACGGAGTGACAAATCCCAGTCTCGATCCGTGCCAACCCAACAGACACTTTCGGAGATACCCGTAGTGCACCTTTATAGTCACCCAGTTACGTTGTGACGTTTGGCACACCCAAAGCACTCCTACGGTATCCGGGAGTTGCACGATCTCATGGTCTAAGGAAAAGATACTTGACATTGGAAAAGCTCTAGCAAACGAAACTACACGATCTTTTATGCTATGCTTAGGATTGGGTCCTGTCCATCACATCATTCTCCTAATGATGTGATCCCGTTATCAATGACATCCAATGTCCATAGTCAGGAAACCATGACTATCTGTTGATCAACGAGCTAGTCAACTAGAGGCTTACTAGGGACACGTTGTGGTCTATGTATTCACACATGTATTACGATTTTCGGACAATACAATTATAGCATGAATAATAGACAATTACCATGAACAAAGAAATATAATAATAACCATTTATTATTGCCTCTAGGGCATATTTCCAACACCATAAACATCCAAAACAAATAATATAATAGCATGAATACTTCATAAATTATAGATACGTTGGAGACGTATCAGCATCCCCAAGCTTAATTCCTGCTCGTCCTCGAGTAGGTAAATGATAAAAGAAATAATTTATGAAGTGTGAATGCTAGCAGGTGCACAAGCTTGATCAATGATAATTTCAATCACCTTTTCTAGCATCATTATATGTCATAATAGTAGCTCAAAACTTTTCATGATCAAGTAACAAACTATTCACATGTTAGAGTATAGATCATAAAATTTCTTGAAAACTAACAAACCGTGTTATTAGTCATCAAACAATTACAATTCATCTTATTTTCAGGAAGGGTCTATGTCAGAGCTTTAATTCAGCAAACTTCACATACTCAACTATCATTTAGTATTTCACAATTGCTAACACTCACGTGATATTTATGGGTTCAAAATTTTAATCAGACACAAAGAAAGATAGGGGCTTATAGATTCGCCTCCCAACCTTTTACCTCAAGGGTAATGTCAACAATAATAGCTCATGATGCCTTACATCCAATTGGATATATATATCAGAATCTTTCCAACACAATGTGCTTGCCAAAGGATAAAATGTAAAAAGGAAAGGTGAAGATCACCATGATTCTTGCATAAGGTGAAAGACAAGAATAAAAGATAGGCCCTTCGCAGAGGGAAGCAGAGGTTGCCATGCGCTTTTATAGTTGGATGCACAAAATCTTAATGCGAGGGAACGTCACTTTATATTGCCACTTGTGATAGGGACCTTTATTATGTAGTCCATCGCTTTTATTGCTTCCATATCACAAGATCGTATAAAGCTTATTTTCTCCACAATAAAAGATCATACATATTTAGAGAGCAATTTTTATTGCATGCACCGATGACAACTTACTTGAAGGATCTTACTCAATCCATAGGTAGGTATGGTGGACTCTCATGTCAATATGGTTTAAGGGATGTTTGGAAGCACAAGTAGTATCTCTACTTGGTGCAAAGAATTTGGCTAGCATGAGGGGGAAAGGCAAGCTCAGCATGTTGGATTATCCATGACAATATACGTTATTTCAGATATAAGAAGACATAACCCATTACGTTGTCTTCCTTGTACAACATCAACCTTTTAGCATGTCATATTTCAATGAGTGCTCACAATTACAAAAGATGGCCAAGATAGTATATTTATATGTGAAATCTCTCTTCCTTCAATATTCTTTCAGGAATTGTTCAAGTGACCAATACAATGTTTGCTAACCTTCAATAAATTTACCATCTCTACTTCTTATATGTAAAGTCATTACTCCCCATGGGATAAGCATATGAAACATATATAATATCAGATTTATGATATTCAATTCATTCAACCATTTACTCATAGGATATAAGTGAAGCACACGAGTAAATGACAAACTACTCCAAAAAGATATAAGTGAAGATCAATGAGTAGTTAAATAATTATGCCGCTATGTGAAGACTCTCTCTCATTTAAGAATTTCAGATCTGGGGATATTATTCAAACAGCAAGCAAAACAAAATAAAATGGTATCTAATAATAGCAAACATCATGTGAAGAAGCAAAAACTTAGGATCAACCGATACTAACCGATAGTTGTCGAAGAAGAAAGGTAGGATGCCAACCGGGGCATCCCCAAGCTTAGACGCTTGAGACTTCTTGAAATATTATCTTGGGATGCCTTGGGAATCCCCAAGCTTGAGCTTTTGTGTCTCCTTAATTCCTCTCATATCACGGCCCCCCTAAATCTCAAAAGCTTCATCCACACAGAACTCAACAAGGGCTCGTGAGATAAGTTAGTATAAACCAATGCAGAAACCTTATCATACTCTACTGTAGCAAATCACTAAAATTATTATTCAACATTGCATACTAAATGCCTCTGTATATTTAATAGTTCTATCCTCTAATAGAATCATTAAACAAGCAAACATATGCAAACAATGCAAACATAACAGCAATCTGCCTAAACAGGACAGTCTGTAAAGAATGCAGCAAGATCCATACTTCCCTAGCTCCAAAAATTATGAAAGAAAATTCCCACTGTAGTAAATTTATAATAGATTATTATGAAAAATGTTTCAACATTTTATCATTTTCTGAATTTTCTAGGGAATTTTTGCAATAGCGGTAAACTTTCTGTTTTGAAACAGCAACATGTATACTTGCAAAATAAGCATGGTAAAGGATATCCTTGACATTTTTATTGAAAATATAGATGCAAAACATTATTATAAATGACAGCAAGCAAATACTAACAAAATAAAATGACGCTCCAAGCAAAACACATATCATGTGGTGAATAAAAATATAGCCCAAGTAAAGTTACCGATGAACGAAGACGAAAGAGGGGATGCCATCCGGGGCATCCCCAAGCTTAGGCTCTTGGTTATCCTTGAATATTACCTTGGTGTGCCTTGTTCATCCCCAAGCTTAGGCTCTTGCCACTCCTTATTCCATAGTCCATCGAATCTTTACCCAAAACTTGAAAACTTCACAACACAAAACTCAACAGAAAACTCATAAGCTCCGTTAGTATAAGAAAACAAATCACCACTTAGGTACTGTTGTGAACTCATTATTTATTTATATTGGTGTTAAACCTACTGTATTCAAACTTCTCTACGGTTTATAGACTCTTTTACTAGCCATAGATTCATCAAAATAAGCAAACAACACACGAAAAACAGAATCTGTCAAAAACAGAACAGTCTGTAGTAATTTGTATCAAACATATACTTCTGGAACTCAAAAAAATCTGAAATAAATTGGTGCACCTGAGGAATTTGTCTATTACTCTTCTTCAAAAAGAATCAACTTAAAATCACTCTTCTGTAAAAAATGACAGCTAAACTCGTGAGCGCAAAGTTTCTGTTTTTTACAGTAAGATCACATTAACTTCCACTCAAGTCTTCCCAAAGGTTCTACTTGGCACAAACACTAATTAAAATATAAAACCACATCTAACCAGAGGCTAGATATATTATTTATTACTAAACAGGAGCAAAAGAAAAAAACTAAAATAAAATTGGGTTGCCTCCCAACAAGCGCTAACTTTAACGCCCCTAGCTAGGCATGATGATTTCAATGATGCTCACATAAACGATAAGAACTGAAACATAAAGAGAGCATCATGAAGCATATGACTAGCACATTTAAGTCTAACCCACTTCCTATGCATAGGGATTTTGTGAGAAAACAACTCATGGGAACAATAATCAACTAGCATAGGAAGGCAAAACAAGCATAACTTCAAAACTTTAAGCACATAGAGAGGAAACTTGATATTATTGCAATTCCTACAAGCATATATTCCTTCCTCATAATAATTTTCAGTAGCATCATGAATGAATTCAACAATATAACTATCACATAAAGCATTCTTTTCATGATCCACGAGCATAGAAATTTTATTACTCTCCACATAAGCAAATTTGTTCTCATGAATAGTAGTGGGAGCAAACTCAACAAAATAACTATCATGTGAAGCATAATCCAATTGAAAATTAAAATCATGATGACAAGTTTCATGGTTATCTTTATTCTTTATAGCATACGAGTCATCACAATAATCATCATAGATAGCAACTTTGTTCTCATAATCAATTGGAACCTCTTCCGAAATAGTGGATTCATCACTAAATAAAGTCATGACCTCTCCAAATCCACTTTCATCAATATAATCATCATAAATAGGAGGGATGCTTTCATCATAATAAATATTCTCATCAAAACTTGGGGGACTAAACATATCATCTTCATCAAATATAGCATCCCCAAGCTTGTGGCTTTGCATATCATTAGCATCATGGGTATTCAAAGAATTCATACTAACAACATTGCAATCATGCTCATCATTCACATATTTTATGGCAAGCATTCTTTGTAATTCTTCTTCTAGTACTTGAGCACAATTTTCCTTCCCATCATTTTCACGAAAGATATTAAAAAGATGAAGCGTATGAGGCAAACTCAATTCCATTTTTTTGTAGTTTTCTTTTATAAACTAAACTAGTGATAAAACAAGAAACTAAAAGATTCGATTGCAAGATCTAAAGATATACCTTCAAGCACTCACCTCCCCGGCAACGGCGCCAGAAACTTCTTGATGTCTACTACACAACCTTCTTCTTGTAGACGCTATTTGGCCTCCAAGTGCAGAGGTTTGTAGGACAGTAGAAAATTTCCCTCAAGTGGATGACCTAAGGTTTATCAATCCGTGGGAGGTGTAGGATAAAGATGGTCTCTCTCAAACAACCCTGCAACCAAATAACAAAGAGTCTCTTGTGTCCCCAACACACCCAATACAATGGTAAATTGTATAGGTGCACTAGTTCAGTGAAGAGATGGTGATACAAGTGCAATATGGATGGTAGATATAGGTTTTTGTAATCTGAAAATATAAAAACAACAAGGTAACTAATGATAAAATAGAGCACAAACGGTATTGCAATGCGTTGAAATAAGGCCTAGGGTTCATACTTTCACTAGTGCAAGTTCTCTCAGCAATAATAACATAATTGGATCATATAGCTATCCCTCAACATGCAACAAAGAGTCACTCCAAAGTCACTAATAGCGGAGAACAAACGAAGAGATTATGGTAGGGTACGAAACCACCTCAAAGTTATCCTTTCTGATTGATCTATTCAAGAGTCCATAGTAAAATAACATGAAGCTATTCTTTCCGTTCGATCTATCATAGAGTTTGTACTAGAATAACACCTTAAGACACAAATCAACCAAAACCCTAATGTCACCTAGATACTCCAATGTCACCTCAAGTATCCGTGGGTATGATTATACGATATGCATCACACAATCTCAGATTCATCTATTCAACCAACACAAAGAACTTCAAAGAGTGCCCCAAAGTTTCTACCGGAGAGTCAAGACAAAAACGTGTGCCAACCCCTATGCATAAGTTCACGAGCGGAGCCCGCAAGTTGATCACCAAAACATACATCAAGTGGATCACGTGATATCCCATTGTCACCACAGATAAGCACATGCAAGACATACATCAAGTGTTCTCAAATCCTTAAAGACTCAATCCGATAAGATAACTTCAAAGGGAAAACTCAATCCATTACAAGAGAGTAGAGGGGGAGAAGCATCATAAGATCCAACTATAATAGCAAAGCTCGCGATACATCAAGATCGTGCCGAATCAAGAACATGAGAGAGAGAGAGAGATCAAACACATAGCTACTGGTACATACCCTCAGCCCCGAGGGTGAACTACTCCCTCCTCGTCATGGAGATCGCCGGGATGATGAAGATGGCCACCGGTGAGGGATCCCCCCTCCGGCAGGGTTCCGATTGGTTTTTGGTGGCTACAGAGGCTTGCGGCGGCGGAACTCCCGATCTATTCTGTTCCCCGATGTTTTTAGGGTATATGGATATATATATAGGCGAAAGAAGTCGGTCAGGGGAGCCACGAGGGGCCCACGAGGGTGGGGGCGCGCCCAGGGGGTAGGGCGCGCCTCCCTGCCTCGTGGCTTCCCTGATGTATACTCCAAGTCTCCTGGATTGTTTCCGTTCCAAAAATAACTCTCCCGAAGGTTTCATTCCGTTTGGACTCCGTTTGATATTCCTTTTCTTCGAAACACTAAAATAGGCAAGAAAATAGCAATTTGGGCTGGGCCTCCGGTTAATAGGTTAGTCCCGAAAATAATATAAAAGTGCATAATAAAGCCCATAAACATCCAAAACAGATAATATAATAGCATGAATACTTCATAAATTATAGATACGTTGGAGACGTATCATCCATCACATCATTCTTTAATGATGTGATCCCATTTATCAAATGACATGTCTATGGCTAGGAAACTTAACCATCTTTGATTAACAAGCTAGTCAAGTAGAGGCATACTAGGGACACTCTGTTTGTCTATGTATTCACACATGTACTAAGTTTCCGGTCAATACAATTCTAGCATGAATAATAAACATTTATCATGATATAAGGAAATATAAATAACAACTTTATTATTGCCCCTAGGGCATATTTCCTTCATTTGGTTGCTCACATATAGACCAACCAGGTCCGCGCGAGATGAAATTGGGTTGTTTGGTTGTTTGCTTTCACTGTTGGGTCTGCATCGCACAGACTTTAAAGTACCTCCCAGCTAGGCCCGCTAGGAACTCCCGAATCGACAGTTTCCAAGGAATCGGGCTCGAGGGATGAACGTGAGCGGGTCCAGTGATGAAGCCTCATTTTGTCTGATATGTGGGTGTAAGTGAAGTTGCAGATGGTTTGTTTGTTTAACTCCTAATCTCGTCCACCTATTAGTCCCTTCTAACCTATACAGCGACGCTTTGATTCGGGGTAAGGTCTACACAAAAAGAAGCACTTCGATGTTGTGGTTCCATTCAGGCAATCGGTAAGTAGTTTCATCCATTGTGAATGTTCAATTCCGTGTTAATGTTTGGATCTACTTTGTATAAATTGTGTCAAATTTGTCGTGCACATTCGACCGTTTGAAAGTTCCTTTGCCCAGTAGCTTCATCTTGCAGTTCCACACAACTTTCGTGTTGCACGTTTTCTGTTTCATCGATCGTAGACAAGTAGATCTACATTTTCCTCATGATTGCACATATGTATATGTGTGGTCTGGTTTAAGACACTCCTTACTCGTTCCTCTAGGCCTCTCTTCCGCATCCTGTTACACTGACGCCACCGTCAGCGTCATTCCTCTCGGTCTCCTCTCTCGTATCTTGCTACACTGGCGTCATAGTCGATGTCGTACATCTCGGCCTCCTCTCCCATGTCCTACTGCACTTGCGCACACTGTATTTCTTCTCCTCTGTCCTCTGCCTCAGTGCCCTCCTCTGCCTCATGCTAGCAACTAGTTCGTCGTTTTGCTGAGGGGATCGCTCGCCCGCGACTCCGTACTCGTCATGTCGGACGCAACACCGCTGCCCTTATGCCTTCTCTCATGCGCCCTACTACATTGGCACCACCGTCGACGTTGTTTCTCTCGGCATCCTCTGACACACCATGCTGCACTGTCACCACCGTCGAAATAGTTCCTCTCAGCCTCCTCACCCTTGTCCAGCTGCACTGGCGTCATCGCCGACGTTGTTCCTCTCGGCCTCCTTGCCCGCATCGTACTACACAAGCGCCACCGCCGGCGTTGTTCCCCCCGACCTCCTCCTCCATCCTACTACACTGGAGTCATCTCCGACATTGTTCCTTCTCTCCCTTGTCCTACCACACTGATACTGCCATGGCGCGCGCACTGCATTTCTCCTCCTTTGCCCTCTGACTCAGTGTCCTCCTATTTGTCCCTCTGCACGGACTTTCTTTGCGGCGATGACGCTAGGAACTAGTTCGCGGCACCGCCGACGGGATTGCTCCCCTAATGCAAGAAGCCTAGATGTGGGCAACAAAACAACATGCAGATGTTGGTTTTTTGCCTGTTTTTCCTCGGCCAAGCTCAACTGAAACACAGATGCAATACATGCAAAATCCATGTAAGCAAGCAAACACTCCCTAAGGGCGTGTTTGGTTGCCGCTGTCAACAGTTCCTGCATCGCATGAACTTCTCAACCCAGCCTGGTTGAGCAAAAACAGGCCCTAATACGCCATATGCAACTTGATTGGTTGGCTGCATCCCTAGTCCCTGCATTAGGTAATACGCAAGTGCACTTTGTTTGGTTGGCTGCATTGGCCCTAGCGGCACATGAACACGGCGTTTGGTTGCATACGGCGTACATGTTGTGCTTACCTTGTACCCTAGTTGGTGAGCTTACCCACAATGATCACACCTAGCACACCAACGCCACAACACAGCAATGGTGACGAACTGGGCGAAGATGATGAAGTTCTTCAGCTTCAGGCCGAATTGACGATCCACCTTAGCAACTTCCACTTTGACAACTCCAACCTTGGCATTGTCGACACTACTGCCTCCGTGCTTTCGCACCCAGGCGGAGTAAGCTTGTTCTGTTGCCTGCTTAGTCTTGAACCCTCTATAGTTGCTGTTGCTATACGATGCCACTTGTGCATTGGCTTCTTCCCATGAACTATAAACCCCTGGAACCTCATCAATGAACACGGCATACCACTTGCCCTAGCAATGCACAAGAGCAAGAGTTGAAGCAGCAAATCAATGGAACACAAGTAGCAAGCAAAGTAGCAAACAACAATGGAGCAGAAGAGAAGTAAAGCATGCATGATCATACGGCATAACAAGTTCTTCCTAGCACTACCTTGGTGTTAACCTACCACCACATCCAAAAGAGGGTGTTGTCCTACCACCGCAAGTTCACCATCACCGTGAGGGGTTAGTATATACCACCTCACCAAAATATACAGACCATCAAATAGTTTTTGAGCCCTAGCTACACAAAATGTACATCGTCATCGTCATCGTCGTTGTCGTCGCCACCACCATCGCCGTCGGGGATCATGCACGCTCACAGGCAGCACTACTCTAGTAGTAGTGCTTGCCCAGCCAGCTCCTGAGCCACAGCACCCAGTGAGCGTCGGCCATGGCAACAAACCCAACACCCTGGGCCTTGTTGTCAAGCAGGTGGCTGAGAGCTGCCATGAGAGCCTCGTCGCTGAAGCCACCATGGGTCATGACAACGCCATACAGGTCAGGGTGGACGTCGAGGGGCTTGCACTCCCTGATGGTTGTTGCCACCTCCTTCACCGCCTCAGTCATGCTGCAGAAGACATTGATCTCCTCCTCCATCAGGCCTCCTCTCTTCCTCTTCCTATCAACGGGGTCAAATGGCTTGTCGAAGGGTTTCGCAGAGCGGGCTTGTCAGGGCCATCAAGGATCTCGACGTCCGGGGTCCCAGGGAAGTCAGGCATGGGAGAACCAAGAGGCTCCCCCGAGCCCATGGCATGCTTCCCAGTTGCCAGCCCGAAGGAGAAGATGTGCTGCATCTGGTTGTAGTTCTGGATGGGTGTGTTGAGGAACTCAGCGTCCCTTGGGTGGTCCTAAGAATGAAACACAAGTGTTGTTAGTTGCGATTAGGAGTAGGCAATGGTGGACAGTATGAAAAGGAAGAGGGCTGTGAGCTAACCGCGACATGGTCGGTGTAGTGCTCTGCCTCAAGAACTATGGAGCAAGTGTTCTCATCCCATGAGGGCCCGCTAAGGTCTCTCAGCTTGGACACTTGGATCCATCGACTTCTCCACTTCCTCAGGTGGTTGTACACCTGGGTGGCAGACACCTCTTGCCCACAGAACTCGAACACCTGCTTCGCAACGGTGTTCAAGTGCACCTCCTTGAAGCCCTTGTCAGTCCTAACTCCACTAGAGATGAGCTCACACATCTTGTTCAGCACGAACGTGGACATGAACGGCTGCCACTTCATGTTGTTCGACCTACTATCCTTCTTTGCCTTTGTTGCTGCTAGCTTGAGTGCAGTGGCAGCAGCAGTAGTTGGCTCAACGAGCACTACTGGCACATAGAGGGAATCAGACTCGAACACCTCTGAATCAGGTGCCATTTCGGACATAGGCTGCGAGTCCTCGACAAACGATGGAGCAAACTGGCTGTCGGACACGACAAGGGCCCGACTAAGATCTTGCGTCTGTGTGGTCATGTCCTACAATCGTAGCACGCATTGACAGTGAGTATAGCACACAACATACCGGACAATCCATGAAAGCAGGAGCATGCATGTACATGGTTCATCACTATCATAGCAAGCACATGACCACCAATAGCTACAAATCATAGATCTGAGCATGATTCAACACAAGCACAAGGTTCAACTTCAAACTCTACTACTAATCTAGCATACCAAATGCTTGAACATCTAGCCCTACCAGAAATTGTAACCGCAGCATAGCAACCAACCATATCAGCTCACAGATCAGACCACTAATCAACCATGCATCAAGATCAAACCCTAGTTGCAACTCAGATCTAGCTAGAAGGAACAGTGAGAAAGGGGGATTGAACTCACAGAGGCCATGGCTGCAGCTTGAGGACGAGGGGGGGGCGGTGGTGGAAGATGAACGCCGGCCGGTGAAGGAGCTCCGACGCCGTGGACAGCCGGCCGATGAAGATGCGCCGCTTACCTGCTCGCCGGTACCGATGCGCGTCGGCGGGAGAGCGCGAACGGAGGAAGAATGGTGGCGGGAGTTGGGGCGGTGAGGGAGGGGCTAAATAGGGGGTGGAGCGGCGGGAGGTGAGCCGAAATCCTCCCGCCGATTTTTCGGCGACGCGGGCGAGCTCGCACCATCTCCCCTGCTCGCACGAGGGGAGAAGCGCGTCGCCCTCCCCTGCCTCGCCCTGGCCAGGCTCGCGAGCTACTGCCGAATCGTGCGTTGCCCCTGGGCCTGGGCTGGACGTGCTTTAAGCTTCGTGCGATGCGGGCCGCGCAATGAATGCAGGAAACCAAACGGGCCAAATTCTTTCCGCCCGGGCCAGGCTGGACCTCATGCGGGCAACCAAACACGTCCTAAGCAATGGGGGGATGAGAGCGCGACTGCACCCACGGGTTGGACCAAACCATAGACAAAAGTCCTTTCGCTCCTGAGACATATTGTTTGAACAAAAGTTTGCTTTCCAACTGGAGAGGAGACATCTAACCAAATAGGAGAGGCCCGAAAAAAAAAGATAAATGACAACTAGCTACTTTGAAGGAACTTTTTTTTATTAGTTTGATCTACGTACATCCAAATGCTATCTGCTTCTTCACAGAAATTGATAGGCGAATACCGTATGTTGCAAGAAGCAAAGGACCAATGATGGACGGACTGGATTGCAAGAAACAAACCCAAATGTTTCGAGCTGCCGCCCGCGCTCCGCGCAGAAATTTTAGAGCCACATCAGCGATCCCGCCAATCCACCGGCCCAAGCTATCGGCCACGTCACGGATCCGCGGCATCTCTCCCCCGGATCGCCATCTTGACCGTCCACTCCATCCGCATCGAACGGCAGGCACACGCCTCCTCCGACGTCTCGTCCCCGTTAAAACGCCCTTCGCCCCTCCCCGCAAATCACAGCAGCAGCAGCCACCACCGTTCCTCCGATTCCACCACATCCGCTCGCAGCTCGAGATCGTCAGCCATGTCCGGGCGCGGCAAGGGAGGCAAGGGGCTCGGCAAGGGCGGTGCCAAGCGCCACAGGAAGGTTCTGCGCGACAACATCCAGGGCATCACCAAGCCGGCGATCCGGCGGCTGGCGCGGCGCGGCGGCGTGAAGCGCATCTCGGGGCTCATCTACGAGGAGACCCGCGGCGTGCTCAAGATCTTCCTCGAGAACGTCATCCGCGACGCCGTCACCTACACCGAGCACGCCCGCCGCAAGACCGTCACCGCCATGGACGTCGTCTACGCGCTCAAGCGCCAGGGCCGCACCCTCTATGGCTTCGGCGGCTAGGCCACCACCGGATAGTCGTTGTTTGGTACAGTACTAGCAGTGTTCGTGGTCCTCGGGTCTGAAAAATCGCCGCATCTCGCTGCTGTTTGCCCTGGCCCTGTTTGTTGTCTGGATGTACTAGGATGGAATGGAAATTGCAGCAGTTTACCCTTGAATTCGTCCCTGATATGTGGATCTGTTGATGTTTGTTCATGCGCGTGGTCTGATATTACCAGTGCGTTCTTCAGTTGTCTTGCTCTGTAAATTTCAGCCTCCAAATCAGCTTCGGATTTGGATCCTACTCTGTGTTGGCTTCAGTGTTGGACTCAACAAATCCTATTTTGTGTTGGCTTCAGTGTTTGCTGGATTCAGGCTGAATAAGCGCTCTTCTGCTGCTCTATCGTGATGTTAAACTTGTAGTGCTGGAATGTGTTTAACTATATGTGACCTCACACTTGTGCAATGTGTGCCTCTGTGGGTCTGGTGGAGAGCTGTTTGCTGCTTTGCTGAACAAGTGCATTTGGAGAACTGTGTTAAAACATGAGCATTTGTTTTGTTCTTACTTGTACATCATCAAGTTATTAGCATTGCTTGTGAAGGAGATCTATTTTCTCTGGTGATTGGTGTAGTGTTGCTGTTCATCCTATTACTGCCAGTTTAACCCGTAATTGCTGTTGACTTCGCTGGCGAGTTGTGAATTTTGTTTAAGTTTGTTTTGCTGATCGATACAGCAGAGGGCAATTTTTAGCAGCGGGCATGGCCGTTTTTTTTCTGGGCCAGAACAGGTAAATTTTGTGCAAATATAACACTAATACCACGCAGCAATTTCAGAATGCCAAAGGCGCTGAGCATTTACAGAAGCCTCCAACACATCTTTCAAATATTTTGTGTTTTACATTGCAGCTGGCAAGTGTCGCTGTACATCATACTCCACACACACACAAACATTCTGAATTCAGGCACATGCTGCATTTGGAATGGTTAAGCAAACTTGAAGTACAATATGAAGAGGATGGCCAAGACGAGGGTCGCAATGATGCCGCCGACAATCCACTTGTTCCTGTCCATCCTCTTGGACATGGAAGCCAGGATCTTCTTGCTTTTGCCGATGTAGTCATCCACACCATGCAACTGCGGGCAAGGGCAGCAGGATTTCATTACGTGTCAGGTAACAGAAGAAGTAATATATAGCTGAATGATGAGAATCGTCCTCTCAAGTCATAATTAGCAGGGTTAATCATACACTAGCTGTTTCCTTGACAAATCCAGGCAAACTTACCCCAAACTGATGCCAGAGAAAAGCAAAATATACATAATGCAGAAAAGCTAAAGTTCCACTAGCTCTGGGGAATTTTGCCTCACAAATCAAAAGGTCAAATATTTGTTTCATTTTATGAATGGGAGACATGCACGGTATGTTTCTTCACCGGAATGGCAAAGTGACCAAGTGGACAAATCTCTTTCTTGACACTGGAAACTGCATATTACCAGTGGGAGAAATTGATTTTATTTGGATGAATTGGCATCATTAAAGTTATTTTGCAACTCATGTCCAAAAAAAAGGATGCTTGTGCCGTATCCAGATGTGACTATCTAGCACCAGACCATGGTCTAACTCCCGTACAAAAGTTTGGATAACTATATTCTTACAGCTGTTATGCTTAATACATACAGTACCTATTTTGGCAGATATGATACCTTTCACTCTTTCAGTATGAGTACTTCATAAAGGACCGACCAGTTTCCAATAAGCATATATGGTGCAAATGCATCAACATCAAAACAGAACTAACCGATGGGATTTGTTGTCTACGTGGTTTGCTAGCTAATGTTGCTGCTGCTGATCAATATTTAAGGCCAGAAATGATCAATCCATAAACAATTGGATGAGAGAAGGTAAGAAGAACAAATTAGCTCCAACGATGGCTCAAAGTCCCAAATAAATCAACTTGAGAGAACAAAGTACATACGGTTGTGTGAGCATGCAGCAGTGACTGTCGTTGATTATGAAGGTCCTGAAGAATCGACACGCCAATTTCTTCTGTCTCGAATACTGTTCTTTGGCTTTCTCTAATTCTGTCCGAAGACTGGTTTAACCTTTCTGATGTCATCATCAATCTTCCTCTCTGATCAGATGACGCCTGACCCATGATATAATAATTGCAGAAGTACATCAGAAAGGAAATGGTGCCATGATAGAAAAATTGCAAACAGGACAAATAAAAGGTAATAAAACACAGAAATACCAGCACAGTTGTAGAGATATCCAGTAATAAATGAGCACAACAGTGTAGATTTCTTCTTAATATGTCCACTTAAATAAGAATGAACTAAATTCTGATCTAGTGAATGGATTGAAGATCATATATAGGTTTACTTGAAAAATTATGCAGCGAAGCTTTCTTGCAACGAAAATAATACATATTCAAGAGCAACAGTATCAATTAATAATTGAAGTGATAAATATGATGAAATGGATGTTTGCTTCTGTTATTTTGCTCATACTTTGCATTATAACACATAATGCATCCAAGACTGCTCGACAAGGGACATGAAGTTCGAAAAAGTACAACTGCAATCACTTATTGACAACAGAGTCCCAGTGTGGTTCTGAGTTCAACCACAGCCTGGCTCCGTATTATCATCTATACCATCTATACCACTATATAGTGTGCCAATAGCTCCACATATTAATCGTTGGATATGCCGATCCAACGGTCAAGAGATGGCAAATCCGAGCATTATCATCCGTTGGATAAAGTTTTCAACTCATAGGATTCTGCCACGTGGCCTTCTAATTGAACCCCCAACTCTACCATCTCATGTGTTCTAGAAGCATCTATCGACATGCTTATCTGATACTCTAATAAAAAGGGACTAGAACAATCTGGATTCTAGAGAGGTAAGAACCAAGTTGGATCTTGTCCAATACGATTCTAGGAAAGGAAATACATATTCAAATGTATTTTCCCATGCTTTTTATATACATTTAAATGACGTGCAAAGCACGTACAATTTACTAGTAGCTATAAAATGATCACAGAAGGCATGTATCTAGACTTAACTACAGTGCTAAATTCAAATTATAAACCTAACTGAAGTTCAACAAACATTGTTCGACATTATATCTACCGACTAAAACCATCACAAACCATATTAGTAGCAGTGCTCACTTCATGGATATCCATGCAGAACATTTGAAAAAAAAAGGTATGGAACACTTCTTTAGACACGACAATACTGCACACTGTTTTACATATCACGTTTCAAAGGTCTGCGTTGCACTGTAACCCATCCACTTCACAATTCAAAGTCTTACAATGTCAAGCATGCTTGATCCCAAAATCCACAATATTTACACCTTTGCTTTAAAATCCTGCCTTCCCAAGGAAAAATTCATCCCAGCTTCCCCGAACAGTGGGGTAACCAAGTTAACCAACTAACCATACAGCATCATTCAATATCATAGTAGAACTAAGACTATCAGAAACACAGGAACTAACATGATCATTAACGCAAAACTACACCATCAAACGGGTAAACAATATCATCAAGTTTTCAAGTGAATGCCAAAAATGTGGAATGCACATGCTGACATCGACAGTATGGGCTCAACTCACAGCATGAAATCCAACTCAGGCACTTAAAAACAATACAGGTGCAGAAGGGATTAAGAGGAACACAAAACCACATGGCATCGCAATATCAAGCAAACAGATTTCAAACACATAATCCAGGGTAATAATACACTGGGGTCACACACAGACACGCTATTTTCTGGTGGAACACACAGACACACTGTTTCCTGAGGGAACACACAGACACACCACAGCAGCAAAATCTGTAAGAAGTCCATGGTGGTCACATGCAATATACATAAGATCTGGCGTAAGGCGGAAACGCGAGGGGTAGGGAGCTCACCGTGAGTGTGTCGGACATGCCGGACTCGAGGAGCTCCTCCCGGGTGGCCTGTTGGGCATTAGGCGCCGAGAGCCTCTTGATCTCGCCCTTGACGTTGTTGAGATCAGACTTGTACTCCCTCAGTTTCGCCAGCAGCCCGGCCTTGACGCTCGGCTGCATGCTCCGCGCCTCCAAATCCATCCTCCTGATCTACGGGAAGCCAGCCAAACAGAAATTGGAGGCACGGTTAGGTAACTATACACATGATAAATCCAATCCTCCTCGTCTACGGGAAGCTAGCCAAACGGAAATCTGACGCACAGCACAGACAACTGAGCACGGAAGGAAGACTAACAAAACAAAAAATTACCAGCGACTCAGACTCCTGCACGTCGGCCTGGATCTCGGACAGCTTCTGCTGCTTCTTATCTGGCGAAAGGGACAAGCAGAGAAGAGGGTCAGACCAAGGCGTGGAAGCAACCGGAAACCTGGGGTTCTGGGCGAGAGAGAGGCGTGCGTACGTACCGCCATCGAGGGCGGAGGCGGCGGCGCACTTGCGGGAGAGGGCGGCGGAGATCTCGCAGTACTGCCCCGCGTAGCCCTCGAAGACCTCGCTCATGGTCGGTCCCTCCCCGGCGAATCGGCCGGCGATCGCGGCGGCCGGACCGGATCGAGGCCCGCGGAGCCTCCGGCGGAATCGAGGGGGAGGAGAGCTGAGGTAGTCGATGGGTGGGTGGGTGGTCGGAGCGAGTTCGTTGGGGAGGGGGCGGCGGGCGAGTTGAGGCGGGTGGGGTGCCGTGTTGGGAACCAAACCAATGCAACCGGTGCGGGCGGTGCACGGGGGACGGGACGGAACGCTGACGACTGATGGATGTGTCCCTTGAGGGAGGCTGCTGGGTGGGCCCGCCAAATTTGAGAGTGTTCTTTTTTCCTCTTCCACAATTCTTGAGCGTTTGCACTAGGAATCGAATGATCATCGTTCTCATCTTCCCCTCTCTCTAGCATAAAAAATGGATTGCGCGCACACCACCACCATCACCGTCACTCCCACCCCCTTTCCCCCTCCTTTTTTACATTACAGGAGGGGAGTGCCCATGGCGCACTTTATTTTTACGAGAAAACTTTCATTCTATTCATCTTCTATCATAGCAGTGCAACCAACACTAGAAATAATAGAAATTACATCCAGATCCGTAGACCACCCAACGGCGACTACAATCACTGAAGCGAGCCGAAGGCGCGTCGCCGTCATCACCCCTCCCTCGCCGGAGTCGGGCACAACTTGTTGTAGTAGACAGTCGGAAAGTCGTCGTGCTAAGGCCCCGTAGGACCAGCGCACCAGACCAACAACCGCCGCTGATGAAGAACAACGTAGATCGAAAGGATCCAACCTGAAGACACACGAACATAGACAAACCACAACCAGATTCGAGCAAATCCACCGAGGATAGATCCGCCGGAGACACACCTCCACACGCCCACCAATGATGCTAGCTAGACGCACCACCGAAACAGGGACTAGGCAGGGAGACCTTTATTCCATCTTCAGGGAGCCGCCGCCGTCTCGTCTTCCTGAGTAGGACACAAACCCTAACAAATCTCGAAGAAACGACTAACAACGGAGCCCTCCTGCCGGTCCTTGCCAGGATCCACCACGCTCACCGGAGACGAGGCGAACCTGCGGCGGAGCCTGCGAGAGGCACGAACCCTAGCTTTTCTTGGAGGAGGAGGCGGCAGCTGGAAAGAGGAGCACCATGGCGCACTTTATTAAGACCCAATCACCGTTACATCATGTAAAAAAAATCACCGTTACATCAAAGATAATTTCGAGATAATAAAACTAGACGGATCGCCTTCCAAGGTAACTACAGTTGCAGAATCGCCTAGCCACGTGCCGCCCTATTTGCAACCCTTGGACAGTGGCAAAAGCTCACTGCAACAATTCTCCATGCCTTCGAAAGCAGACTGCAAGTATTTGTTGTATATGGACTCCACAAATCAATGGCGCCATTGCTTGGATATGTTCCAACGAGAGTGGCACCATCGAGGCTCCTAACTTCTCCAGAAACATAAGACCTTTTTGCATAGTTGTAATTTTCGCCGTTGTAGCATCAAACAAATTATGAAGAATGCAACAACATCTAGCAAGGGCCTCCCTTTTATGACGCCGAAGGATCACGGCCGATGAACCTGTTTCATCCATGAGCTGGTTTTGTCCATACTATTTTTATGTGGTTGTGAGACTGACACCGATGCATCATAGTTCCAAGTTACCGTACTAATGGTGAAAGTTGTTCTTACAGTTGGTGCCACTGAATTACCTTTAACAATCTCCCAACATTGCCAGATGTACCAAGCACCAACGATCATTGTTTCTGCAAGTCCCAAGTGGCCTAGGATGGGTTGAAGTTGTATTTTGTTCCGTAATATCTCTTCAAGAACCATACTTCCCAATCGATCAACCAACATTGCTTCCCTACCTATATCAAGCAGACATAACGCGCTACTTCCTTAGCTGTGTTGACGCCTTATCAGTCCGAGTGGGGAGAGAGGTAGAGGGTGGTCGTCGGTCACCGGGAGATCAGATCGAATCGGTGGAAACTCACGGCGACGCTGGAGGACTGGAAAACCCTAGGGGGGAATCCTTTTTGTTAGAGCTAGTTTCGATACTTTACCGCTGAGGAACAATGCTACTAATCATTCGAAAGGCGATGCAATTAGCTGTTGGAAATATGCCCTAGAGGCAATAATAAATAGGTTATTATTATATTTCCTTGTTCATGATAATCGTTTATTATCCATGCTAGAATTGTATTGATAGGAAACTCAGATACATGTGTGGATACATAGACAACACCATGTCCCTAGTAAGCCTCTAGTTGACTGGCTCGTTGATCAATAGATGGTTACGGTTTCCTGACCATGGACATTGGATGTCGTTGATAACGGGATCACATCATTAGGAGAATGATGTGATGGACAAGACCCAATCCTAAGCCTAGCACAAGATCGTGTAGTTCGTTTGCTCAGAGCTTTTCTAATGTCAAGTATCATTTCCTTAGACCATGAGATTGTGCAACTCCCGGATACCGTAGGAATGCTTTGGGTGTACCAAACGTCACAACGTAACTGGGTGGCTATAAAGGTGCACTACAGGTATCTCCGAAAGTGTCTGTTGGGTTGGCACGAATCGAGACTGGGATTTGTCACTCCGTGTAAACGGAGAGGTATCTCTGGGCCCACTCGGTAGGACATCATCATAATGTGCACAATGTGACCAAGGAGTTGATCACGGGATGATGTGTTACGGAACGAGTAAAGAGACTTGCCGGTAACGAGATTGAACAAGGTATCGGGATACCGACGATCGAATCTCGGGCAAGTAACATACCGATTGACAAAGGGAATTGTATACGGGATTGATTGAATCCTCGACATCGTGGTTCATCCGATGAGATCATCGAGGAGCATGTGGGAGCCAACATGGGTATCCAGATCCCGCTGTTGGTTATTGACCGGAGAGTCGTCTCGGTCATGTCTGCGTGTCTCCCGAACCCGTAGGGTCTACACACTTAAGGTTCGGTGACGCTAGGGTTATAGAGATATTAGTATGCGGTAACCCGAAAGTTGTTCGGAGTCCCGGATGAGATCCCGGACGTCACGAGGAGTTCCGGAATGGTCCGGAGGTAAAGATTTATATATGGGAAGTCTTATTTTGGTCGCCGGAAAAGTTTCGCACTTTATCGGTATTGTACCGGGAGTGCCGAAAGGGGTCCGGGGGTCCACCAAGGGGGTCCACCAGCCCCGGGGGGCCACATGGGCTGTAGGGGGTGCGCCTTGGCCTATATGGGCCAAGGGCACCAGCCCCAAGAGGCCCATGCGCCAAGAGATAAGGAAAAAGGGAGAATCCTAAAGGGGGAAGGCACCTCCGAGGTGCCTTGGGGGGGAAGGACTCCTCCCTGGCCGCACCCTTCATTGGAGGAAGGGCCAAGGCTGCGCCCCCCCCTCTCCCTTGGCCCTATATATAGTGGGGGGAAGGGAGGGCAGCAAATCCAAGCCCTGGCGCCTCCCTCTCCCTCCCGTGACACCTCTTCCTCCCCGCTTGCGCTTGGCGAAGCCCTGCCGGGATCCCGCTACTTCCACCACCACGCCGTCGTGCTGCTGGATCTCCATCAACCTCTCGTCCCCCCTTGCTGGATCAAGAAGGAGGAGACGTCGCTGCTCCGTACGTGTGTTGAACGCGGAGGTGCCGTCCGTTCGGCGCTAGGATCATCGGTGATTTGGATCACGACGAGTACGACTCCATCAACCCCGTTCTCTTGAACGCTTCCGCTCGCGATCTACAAGGGTATGTAGATGCACTCCTTCCCTCTCGTTGCTAGTAACTCCATAGATTGATCTTGGTGATGCGTAGAAAATTTTGAATTTCTGCTACGTTCCCCAACAGTGGCATCATGAGCTAGGTCTATGCGTAGTTTCTATGCACGAGTAGAACACAAAGTAGTTGTGGGCGTCGATGTTGTCAATTCTTCTTGCCGCTACTAGTCTTATCTTGTTTCGGCGGCATTGTGGGATGAAGCGGCCCGGACCGACCTTACACGTACACTTACGTGAGACAGGTTCCACCGACTGACATGCACTAGTTGCATAAGGTGGCTAGCGGGTGTCTGTCTCTCCCACTTTAGTCGGAACGGATTCGATGAAAAGGGTCCTTATGAAGGGTAAATAGAAATTGGCATATCACGTTGTGGTTTTACGTAGGTAAGAAACGTTCTTGCTAGAAACCTATACAAGCCACGTAAAAACTTGCAACAACAATTAGAGGACGTCTAACTTGTTTTTGCAGCATGTGCTATGTGATGTGATATGGCCAGAAGATGTGATGAATGATATATGTGATGTATGAGATTGATCATATTCTTGTAATAGGAATCACGACTTGCATGTCGATGAGTATGACAACCGGCAGGAGCCATAGGAGTTGTCTTTATTTTTGTATGACCTGCGTGTCATTGAATAACGCCATGTAAATTACTTTACTTTATTGCTAAGCGCGTTAGCCATAGAAGTAGAAGTAATCGTTGGCGTGACAACTTCATGAAGACACAATGATGGAGATCATGATGATGGAGATCATGGTGTCATGCCGGTGACAAAGATGATCATGGTGCCCCGAAGATGGAGATCAAAGGAGCAAAATGATATTGGCCATATCATGTCACTATTTGATTGCATGTGATGTTTATCATGTTATGCATCTTATTTGCTTAGAACGACGGTAGTAAGTAAGATGATCCCTCACTAAAATTTCAAGAGACGTGTTCCCCCTAACTGTGCACCGTTGCGAAGGTTCGTTGTTTCGAAGCACCACGTGATGATCGGGTGTGATAGATTCTAACGTTCGAATACAACGGGTGTTGACGAGCCTAGCATGTACAGACATGGCCTCGGAACACATGCAAAACACTTAGGTTGACTTGACGAGCCTAGCATGTACAGACATGGCCTCGGAACACAAGAGACCGAAAGGTCGAGCATGAGTCGTATAGAAGATACGATCAACATGGAGATGTTCACCGATGATGACTAGTCCGTCTCACGTGATGATCGGACACGGCCTAGTTTGACTCGGATCATGTATCACTTAGATGACTAGAGGGATGTCTATCTGAGTGGGAGTTCAATAATCAGATGAACTTCATTATCATGAACATAGTCAAAAGGTCTTTGCAAATTATGTCATACGCTTTAGTTCTACTGTTTAAGATATGTTCCTAGAGAAAATTTAGTTGAAAGTTGGTAGTAGCAATTATGCGGACTGGGTCCGTAAACTGAGGATTGTCCTCATTGCTGCACAGAAGGCTTATGTCCTTAATGCACCGCTCGGTGTGCTGAACCTCAGCGTCGTCTGTAGATGTTGCGGAACATCTGACATACACGTTTTGATAACTACGTGATAGTTCAGTGCGTAATGCTAACGGTTTAGAATTGTGGCACCAAAGACGGTTTTGAAACGTCGCAGAACATATGAGATGTTCCGAAGACTGAAATTGGGATTTCAGACTAGTGCCCACGTCAAGAGGTATGAGACCTCTGACAAGTTTCTTAAGCCTGCAAACTAAGGGAGAAAAGCTCAATCGTTGAGCATGTGCTCAGATTGTCTGAGTACTACAATCGCTTGAATCGAGTGGGAGTTAATCTCCCAGATGAGATAGTGATAGTTCTCCATAGTCACTGCCACCAAGCTAGTAGAGCTTCGTGATGAACTATAACATATCAGGGATAGTTATGATGATCCTTGAGCTATTCGCGATGTTTGACACCGCGAAAGTAGAAATCAAGAAGGAGCATCAATTGTTGATGGTTAGTAAAACCACTAGTTTTAAGAAGGGCAAGGGCAAAAGGGATACTTCATGAAACAGCAAGTCATTTGCTGCTCTAGTGAAGAATCCCAAGGTTGAACCCAAACCCGAGACTAAGTGCTTCTGTAATGAGAGGAACGGTCACTGAAGCAGTACTACCCTAGATACTTGGTAGATGAGAAGGCAGGCAAGGTCGACAGAAGTATATTGGATATACATTATATGAATGTGTACTTTACTAGTACTCCTAGCAGCACCAGGGTATTAGATACCGGTTCGGTTGCTAAGTGTTAGTAACTCGAAATAAAAGCTGCGGAATAAACGGAGACTAGCTAAAGGTGAGATGACGATATGTGTTGGAAGTGTTTCCAAGGTTGATGTGATCAAGCATCGCATGCTCCCTCTACCATCGAGATTTGGTGTTTGCGTTGAGCATGATTGGATTATGTTTATCGCAATACGGTTATTCATTTAAGGAGAATAATGGTTACTCTGTTTATTTGAATAATACCTTCAATGGTCTTGCACCTAAAATGAATCTCGATCGTAGTGATACACATGTTCGTGCCAAAAGATATAAAATAGTAATGATAGTACCACATACTTGTGGCACTGCAATTTGAGTCATATTGGTATAGAACGCATGAAGAAGCTCCATGTAGATGGATCTTTGGACTCAGTCGTTTTTGAAAAGATTGAGACATGCAAACCATGTCTATTGGTATATATGCATGAAGAAACTCCATGCAGATGGATCGTTTGGACTCACTTGATTTTGAATCACTTGAGACATGCAAATCACACCACATGGGCAAGATGACTGAAAGTCCTCGTTTTCAGTAAGATGGAACAAGAGAGCAACTTGTTGGATGTAATACATTTTGATGTGTGCAGTCCAATGAGTGCTGAGGCATGCAGTGGATATCGTTATGTTCTTACTTCACAGATGATTTGAGTAGATGCTGAGTGTATTTACTTGATGAAACACAAGTCTGGATTATTGAAAGGTTCAAGTAATTTCAGAGTGAAGTTGAAGATCGTCGTGACAAGAGGATAAAATGTCTGTGATATGATCATAGAGATGAGTATCTGAGTTACGAGTTTGGCACACAATTAAGACATTGTGGAAAGTGTTTCACAATTAATACCGCCTGGAACACCATAGTGTGATGGTGTGTCCGAACATCATAACTGCACCCTATTGGATATGGTGCATACCATGATGTTTCTTATCGAATTACCACTATCGTTTATGGGTTAGGCATTAGAGACAACCGCATTCACTTTAAAAGGGGCACCACGCAATTCCGTTGAGACGACACCGTTTAGAGAAACCTAAGTTGTCGTTTCTTAAAAGTTTGGGGCTGCGACGCTTATGTGAAAAAGTTTCAGGCTGATAAGCTCGAACCCAAAGCGGATAAATACATCTTCATAAGAATACCCAAAACAGTTGGGTATACCTCCTATTTCAGATCTGGAAGCAAAAGTAATTGCTTCTAGAAACGAGTCCTTTCTCGAGGAAAAGTTTCTCTCGAAAGAATTGAGTGGGAGGATGGTGGAGACTTGATAAGGTTATTGAACCGTCACTTCAACTAGTGTGTAGCAGGGCACAGGAAGTTGTTCCTGTGGCACCTACACCAATTGAAGTGGAAGCTTATGATAGTGATCATGAAACTTCGGATCAAGTCACCACCAAACCTCGTAGGACGACGAGGATGCGTGCTACTTCAGAGTGGTACGTGATCCTGTCTGAGATATCATGTTGTTGGACAATACTGAACCTACGAGCTATGGAGAAGCGATGGTGGGCCCATATTCCGACAAATGGTTAGAAGCCATGAAATCCGAGATAAATGGATCTTTGAGAAGAAGACGGACGTGGACGGTAATGTTACCGTCTATGAAGCTCGACTTGTGGCAAAGAGTATTTCCACAAGTTCAAGGAGTTGACTACGATGAGATTTTCTCATCCGTAGCGATGCTTAAGTTCGTCGGAATCATGTTAGCATTAGCTGCATTTATGAAATCTGGCAGATGGATGTCAAAACAAGTTTCCTTACCAGTTTTCGTAAGGAAAGGTTGTATGTGATACAATCAGAAAGGTTTTGTCGATCCTAAGGATGCTAAAAGGTATGCTAGCTCCAGCGATCCTTCCATGGATTAGAGCAAGCATCTCGGAGTCAGAATATACGCTTTGATGGAGTGATCAAAGTTTTTGGGTTATACAAAGTTTGTTAGAAACTTGTATTTACAATAAAGTGAGTGGGAGCACTACAACATTTCTGATAAGTATATGTGAATGACATATTGTTGATCCGAAATGATGTAAAATTTCTGGAAAGCATAAAGGGTTGTAAAGGAGTTTTTCAAAGGAAGACCTGGATAAAGCTGCTTACATATTGGGCATCAAGATCTATAGAGATAGATCAAGACGCCTGATGATACTTTCAAAGAACGCACACCTTGACATGATTTTGAAAGAGTTCAAAATAGATCAGCAAAGAAGGAGTTCTTGGCTGTGTTACAAGATGTGAGCATTGAGTAAGACTCAAGACCTGACCACAGCAGAAGAGAGAGAAAGGACGAAGGTCGTCCCCTATGCTTTAGACGTAGGCTCTACAGTATGCTATGCTGTGTACCGCACATGAAGTGTGCCTTGCCA
Source organism: Triticum aestivum (assembly GCF_018294505.1). Classification (NCBI taxonomy): domain Eukaryota; kingdom Viridiplantae; phylum Streptophyta; class Magnoliopsida; order Poales; family Poaceae; genus Triticum; species Triticum aestivum. The sequence goes on from NC_057796.1 coordinate 450,291,344, forward strand.
TGAGTTGGTCAAGGGGTACAATAGTGATCCGGGAATGGATCACATGACAGCGGTCGAACTTATCCTTAGTACATAGTGGACTAAGGAATTTTCTCGATTATGGAGGTGAAAAGGAGTTCGTTGTAAAGGGTTACGTCGATGCGAACTTTGACACTAATCCGGATGACTCTGAGTAGTAAACCGGATTCGTATAGTAGAGCAGTTATCTGAAATGGCTCCAAATAGCGCGTGGTAGCATCCACAAGATGACATAGATATTCGTAAAGCACACACGGATCTGAAAGGTTCAGACCCGTTGACTAATAACCTCTCTCACAAGCATAACATGATCAAACCAGAACACATTGAGTTAATCACATAGTGATGTGAACTAGATTGTTGACTCTAGTGATCTCTTTGGATGTTGGTCACATGGTGATGTGACCTATGAGTGTTAATCACATGGCGATGTGAACTAGATTATTGACTCTAGTGCAAGTGGGAGACTGTTGGAAATATGCCCTAGAGGCAATAATAAATAGGTTATTATTATATTTCCTTGTTCATGATAATCGTTTATTATCCATGCTAGAATTGTATTGATAGGAAACTCAGATACATGTGTGGATACATAGACAACACCATGTCCCTAGTAAGCCTCTAGTTGACTAGCTCGTTGATCAATAGATGGTTACGGTTTCCTGACCATGGACATTGGATGTCGTTGATAACGGGATCACATCATTAGGAGAATGATGTGATGGACAAGACCCAATCCTAAGCCTAGCACAAGATCGTGTAGTTCGTTTGCTAAGAGCTTTTCTAATGTCAAGTATCATTTCCTTAGACCATGAGATTGTGCAACTCCCGGATACCGTAGGAATGCTTTGGGTGTACCAAACGTCACAACGTAACTGGGTGGCTATAAAGGTGCACTACAGGTATCTCCGAAAGTGTCTGTTGGGTTGGCACGAATCGAGACTGGGATTTGTCACTCCGTGTAAACGGAGAGGTATCTCTGGGCCCACTCGGTAGGACATCATCATAATGTGCACAATGTGACCAAGGAGTTGATCACGGGATGATGTGTTACGGAACGAGTAAAGAGACTTGCCGGTAACGAGATTGAACAAGGTATCGGGATACCGACGATCGAATCTCGGGCAAGTAACATACCGATAGACAAAGGGAATTGTATACGGGATTGATTGAATCCTCGACATCGTGGTTCATCCGATGAGATCATCGAGGAGCATGTGGGAGCCAACATGGGTATCCAGATCCCGCTGTTGGTTATTGACCGGAGAGTCGTCTCGGTCATGTCTGCGTGTCTCTCGAACCCGTAGGGTCTACACACTTAAGGTTCGGTGACGCTAGGGTTATAGAGATATTAGTATGCGGTAACCCGAAAGTTGTTCGGAGTCCCGGATGAGATCCCGGACGTCACGAGGAGTTCCGGAATGGTCCGGAGGTAAAGATTTATATATGGGAAGTCTTATTTTGGTCGCCGAAAAAGTTTCGCACTTTATCGGTATTGTACCGGGAGTGCCGAAAGGGGTCCGGGGGTCCACCAGCCCCGGGGGGCCACATGGGCTGTAGGGGGTGCGCCTTGGCCTATATGGGCCAAGGGCACCAGCCCCAAGAGGCCCATGCGCCAAGAGATAAGGAAAAAGGGAGAGTCCTAAAGGGGGAAGGCACCTCCGAGGTGCCTTGGGGGGGAAGGACTCCTCCCTGGCCGCACCCTTCCTTGGAGGAAGGGCCAAGGCTGCGCTCCCCCTCTCCCTTGGCCCTATATATAGTGGGGGGAAGGGAGGGCAGCAAAATCCAAGCCCTAGCGCCTCCCTCTCCCTCCCGTGACACCTCTTCCTTCCCGCTTGCGCTTGGCGAAGCCCTGCCGGGATCCCGCTACTTCCACCACCACGCCGTCGTGCTGCTGGATCTCCATCAACCTCTCCTCCCCCCTTGCTGGATCAAGGAGGAGACGTCGCTGCTCCGTACGTGTGTTGAACGCGGAGGTGCCGTCCGTTCGGCGCTAGGATCATCGGTGATTTGGATCACGACGAGTACGACTCCATCAACCCCGTTCTCTTGAACGCTTCCGCTCGCGATCTACAAGGGTATGTAGATGCACTCCTTCCCTCTCGTTGCTAGTAAACTCCATAGATTGATCTTGGTGATGCGTAGAAAATTTTGAATTTCTGCTACGTTCCCCAACATTAGCACTACTAGGAAAAGGCCTACTAGTGGCGCACCAGTTTTGCCTACTAATGGCGCACTACTGGTGCGCCACTAGTACCACGCCACTAGTATTAAATACTAATGGCGCACCACTGGTGTGCCATTAGTATCTGGTATACTAATGGCGCACCACTGGTGCGCCTACCATTAGTATAGGCCACGGTGCGGCATTAGTATAGGCCACGGTGCGCCATTAGTATTTTTGAATTTTGAAGGCGGGAAAATAGTAGTGGCGCACCGTCTAACCCCCACCGTGCGCCATTAGTATTTTTGAATTTTGAATTTGGATCTGGATCGCGATTTTTTTGCCCATTTTTTGCTCGTTTTTTTGCACGATATTTTTTCAAATTTTGTTCTCGTTTTTGGATCTTGTACGTTCTTTTGCCGGAGAGGAGTTCGCCGGAGAGGAGGGCCGAGGTCACCGGAGAGGAGGAGGAGGAGGTCACCGGAGAGGCGCTCGCCTACATCGCCGGAGAAGAGGAGGAGGTCGCCGGAGAGGAGTTCACCGGAGCATCGGAGAGGAGGAAGGAGAAACCATGAGGGAAGGGGAGGAGAGGAGGGAGGAGGAGCTCATCGGAGAGGAGGGAGGAGGAGCTCACCGGAGAGGAGGTAGGAGAAACCGTGAGGGGAGGGGAGGAGAGGAGGGAGGAGGAGGTCGCCGGAGAGGAGGAGGTCACCGGAGAGGAGGAGGAGGAGGTCACCGGAGAGGAGGGTAGTATGGTGGAGAGAAGGGGAGATGGAGTGGAGGAGAGGAGGAGATGGAGTGGAGGAGAAGAATTAAGAGGTAAGGAGGAGAGGACCACGCCCAGCCATATATACGGCATAGTAATGGCGCACCGTAGGCAGGTGCGCCATTACTAACTTTTTTTTATTTTTTTATTTATTTTGAATTTTGAAGGCGGGAAGATAGTAATGGCGCACCATGGGCAGGTGCGCCATTAGTAAGTTTGATTTTTTTTGAATTTTTTTCCTCTCCAGATCTTAAAAGCCCCGTATCTTTTTTTCTGTTAGGTTTTTGAGGATTTTCGAGTAGATGATTTTTCATATAAAAAACTTTTTCATCCGAGTTCGTATGCAAAAGTTATGCCCATTTTACAAATTCTCAAGAGATTTTGCAAAAAAGTCAAAAATTCATGTTTGTAAATTTTGCTAACAACTAGACCACATATCACATGGGAATCTTTTATTTTTTATTTTTTTGACATTTCTATCATTTTCTATTTTTTTTGAAACTGAAAAAGCGGTCCAGGGGGTGTGCATTCGGGGGAATGTTTGGGCCAAACTACTAATGGCGCACCGTGGGTGTGGTGCGCCATTACTAGTTCAACTAGTAATTACTAATGGCGCACCGTGGGTACGGTGCGCCATCAGTACTTCAAAAAATAAAATAAAAATAAAATTTTTGAAACATAATTACTAATGGCGCACCGTGGGAGTGGTGCGCCATTACTAGTTAAACTAGTAATGGCGCATTATCCCCTGGTGCGCCATTAGTAGTTTTGAAAATAAAAAAAATAAAAAATATTTTACTAATGGCGCACCGTGGATGTGGTGCGCCATTAGTATTTTCACACTAATGACGCACCAACACATGGTGCGCCATTACTAGTTAGTAATGGCGCACCACATGTACAGTGCGCCATTAGTGTCCATATTGGCTATAGCTGTTTTTATAGTATAGTTGCAAAGAAGAAGATATTTCGGATGAAGGAATAGCAACAACCTTACTTTCGTGATGGTAACACATCTTTTAACCGATTGTATTCCATGACAAATGGCTATATGTCCATGGTGGTGACACCTGACTTTATGTTGTTTTTCGTCACTGATAACAGGATGTTTCATGTGTTCTCGTATATATACTTTCCCACCCATTGTATCTCACGGAGTCACGGTGCATAATCTTTCCCACCCATTGTATCTCACGGTACATAATATGCGATGGACAAATATCACTTCACGGGAAAAAATATTTTCTCGTTGAAATCCAAATGTCACTATACAAATTTAATCTTGCGGGAACAAATTATATCGTCGTTGAAAGACCGGCTGCGGATTTCGGGATGAGATACCCAAGGGTTTATTCTTAGGCTTCCTTTGGTTTGTAGGAGTAGGAATTTTATAGGATAGGATTTTTGAAGGAAAATTTCCTTTGAAGCCCTATTTTGTAGGATAGGAACCAACTCTTCACATTTCAAAGGAAAAACCTACGCCCAAATGGAAAATTTTCAATAATATGCAACAAATGACATCTCTTTTTCTATAGGAATATATATACACATCATCTCACTTTCTATGTTTTTCCTATTCCCATGAATCTAAGGAGGCTTAGTATTATTATCATTTGTCTCGGCTGCCTCTCGTGGTTGCTAACATCGTTTAAATCGTCATCCAATACATTCCTACTTCCTAGCTTTCTATAACACGAATTCAACCTAGACAAACCACTTGTTCCACTTGGACATGGACGCCAGGATCTTGTTGCTTTTGCCGATGGAGTCATCCACACCATGCAACTGCGAGCAAGAACAGCAGGAAATTTCATTAGTACGCACCACGCGGCAGGTAAAGGAAGATGTAATCTATAGCTGAATGATGAGAATCACCCTCTCAAAGTCATAATTAGCAGGGTTAATCATGTACTAGCTGCTTTTCTTCTACTTGACAAATCCAGGCAACTTACCCGAAAGTGATGCCAGAGAAAAGCTAAACAGCAGGCCGAGAGGGCCACGGAGTTGCTATACCTAATGCGGAAAAAGCTAAAGTTCCACTAGCTTTGGGGAATTCGCCTCAGAAATCAAAAGGTCCAATATTTGTTTCATTTTGTAAACGGTGGACATGCACGATATGTTTCTTGACCGGAATAGCAAAGTGATCAAGTGGGGAAAAATCTCTTTCTTGATACTGAAAACTGCATACTACCAGTGTGAGAAATGGATCTTATTTCGATGATTTGGCAGCATTAAAGTTATTGTGCAACTCATGTTCAAAGAAGCAGGATGCGTGTGCGGTATCCAGAAGTGACTCATCTAGCACCAAACCATGGTCTAACTCCTGTACAAAAGTTTGGATAACTATATTCTTACAGCTGTCATAGCTAATACACACCTATTTTGGCAGCCAATGTACCTTTCACTATTTCAGATATGAGTACTTCATAAAGGACTGACCAGTTTCCAATAAGCATATATGGTGTAAATGCATCAACATCAAAACAGAAACTAACTGATGGCATTTCTTGTCTATGTAGTTTGCTAGCTAAGGTCGTTGCTGCTGATCAATATGTAAGGCCAGAAATGATCAATCTATAAATAATTGGACGAGAGAAGGTAAAAAGAACGAATTAGCTCCAACGATGGCTCAAAGTCCCAAATAAAAGTAAACTTGAAAGATCAAAGTACATACTGTTTTGTGAGCATGCATCAGTGTCTCTCGTTGATTATGAAGGTTCTGAAGAATCGACACGCCAATTTCTTCTGTATCAAGTGCTGTTATCTGGCTTTCTCTAATTCTGTCGGAAGACTGGTTTAACCTTTCTGATGTCATCATCAATCTTCCTCTCTGATCAGATGACGCCTGAGCCATGATATAATAATTGCATTGGTACATCAGAAAGGTAATGGTGCCATGATATCAAAATTACAAACATGACGGATAAAAGGAAAGGCAATATAACACAGAGAAATAATAAGACAGTTGTAGAGGTATCCAGTAATAAATTAACACAATAATCTAGATTTCATCTTAATATGTCCACTTACATACGAACGAACTAAATTCTGAGCTAATGAATGGATGGAAGACCATATATAGGTTTACTTGAAAATTTATGCCATGAAGCTTTCTTGCAACGAAAACAATACACATTCAAGAGCAACGGCACCAATTAATAATTAAAGTGATAAATATGATGAAATGAATGCGCCTCCGTTATTTTGCTCATACTTGAAAATTTATGCCATGAAGCTTTCTTGCAACGAAAATAATACATATTCAAGAGCAATGGTATCAATTAATAATTAAAGTGAAAAATAGGATGAAATGAATGTGCCTCTGTTATTTTGCCCATACTTTGCATGCTAACGCATAATACATCCAAGACTGTTAAACTGGGAATATGAGCTTCGAAAAAGTACAACTGCAATCGCTTATTGACAAAAGAGTCCAAATGTGGTTCTGAGTTCACGCACAGCCCGGCTCTGTATTATCATAGCTATAAACTGATTATAAGAAAGGCATGTATATAATTCTAAGTTTCTAACCATAACCAAAGCACTAGACTTGACAACAGTGAAAAATTGAAATTACAGACCTAACTGAAGTTCAAGAAATAGTAGCAGTGCTCACTTCACGGATATCCATGCAAACCATTTAAAATCAAATAAACGATATGGTACACTTCTTTAGACACCACAATGCTGCACACTGTTCTACATATCATGTTTCAAAGGTGTGCGTTGCACTGTAACCCATCCATATCACAATTCAAAGTCTTATAGGGTCACACACTGATAAATTATTTTCTGATGGAACATACATACATACCACAGAAGCAGAATCCGTTAGAAGTACACTATTGTTATCACAAGTGAGTACTTACTACTCCCTCCGTCCCACAATATAAGAGTGTTTTTGACACCTCCGTCCCATTGTGGGACGGAGGACGGAGGTGTCAAAAACACTCTTATATTGTGGGATGGAGGGAGTAGAATATTAGATAGTGCGTGAGAGGCACAATAAACATAATATTTGGCGTAAGGCGGAAACGTTAGGGATAGGGAGCTCACCCCGAGTGTATCCGGCATGCCGGAGTCGAGGAGCTCCTCCCGGGTGGCCTGTTGGGCATTAGGCGCCGAGACCTTCTTGATCTCGCTCTTGATGTTGTTGAGATCAGACTTGTATTCCCTCAGTTTAGACAGCAGCCCGGCCCTGACGGTCGGCTGCAGGCTCCGCGCCTCCAAATCCATCTTCCTGATCTGCGGGAAGCAGGGCCAGCCAAACAGAAACAGGGACGCATAATCAGACGACTGAGCTATCATAAGAGTTAAGATGCACAATCTCTACATGAACTAGGAGGAAAGTTTCCACATCACAGCTTTAAAATTAAGCAGTGAAGACCAGTATTATATACTCCCTCCGTTCGGAATTACTCGGACGAGTAATTTCGAACGGAGGGAGTAGTAAAAAATTCTGCTTACAGAAAAATTAGTTCAGTCAGTTTTTACCAGCGATTCAGACTCCTGCACGTCGGCCTGGATCTCGGGGAGCTTCTGCTTCTTCTTCTCTGGTGAAGGGAAGAAGAGAAAGAAGAGGATCAGACCAAGGCGTGGGAGCAACCGGAAAGCTGGGGTTCTGGGCGAGAGAGAGGCGTGCGTACGTACCGCCATCGAGGGCGGAGGCGGCGGCGCACTTGCGGGAGAGGGCGGCGGAGATCTCGCGGTACTGCCGCTCGTAACCCTCGAAGACCTCGCTCATGGTCTCTCCCCGGCGAACCCGCGGTCGCAGGCGGTCGAATCGGATCGATGGAGAACGGGTTGGAGCTGAGGCGGTGGATCGGCGAGGGGGACGACGGGGGTCAGTTCAGGCAGGTGGGGTGCCGTGTCGAACGTGGGGGACAGAACGCGGATAAGTGACCGACATGGCTATCTGGGCCGGCCCGGCCCAGGCCCATTCTTAAACTTGCATGGCACGGCCCGTTTACAAACACGCCGCTGCGGGCCGTGCCTTTTTTTTTTGAGAAGGAGCCACGCACTTTATTCAAACTTCAAGGTTCAAAGAAATATGAGAAATACATATGTTGGGGGAGGATTAGAGCATCTTTAGCAGACCCCGCATAAGTGGTTAAACCCGCAAAATAACCGTTTTTTGCAGTTCCAGTCGAAAAAACGAGCCCGAACAGACCCTGTAAAATCGTCCGACCCTTAAATTTTTTTAAGGGGCCTGTAAACGCGAACGCGAAACCCTCATATATACAGTTTTGAGGGCAACTTTGCCAGGGCCCTGCATACCGGTCAACGTTGGCGGTTGAGGAATCTTTGCTCCCGCCAACGCCATGAAGCTCACCCGGCCGCCGCGCCCGTCCGCCCCGGCCACCGCGCTCGCCCGCCGGCCGTCCGCTAGCCGGCCGACCCTCCGTCCCGGCCACCGCGCTTGCCCGCGGCTCTCGAACGGAGCTAGCTAGCTAGCAGCTTAATCGATTCGAAGAGCTAGCTAGCTAGCTCGATGGCGTCGGCCGTTTGATTCGGCCGCCGCTCGCGCCGCCTCGGCCGCCCTGGCCTCTGCCCGCGCCGCGCTCGCCTCGCGTTTTCCCTCGCCCGCCTGTCCGCCGGATTGACGCGAGGAAGAGGACGACTAAAAAAAGAGCTAGCTCTGGGTCTGTTCAGTATATTCGGAGAATATTCCTTTTTACGGGTTGATTATACGGGGTCTTAGTCTATCCTCACCCACGCCGGCCTGCATATACCCTTTTCCGCGAACTGCAAAAGACTTATGCGGGTCGGATTTTGCGGGGTCTGCTAGAGATGCTCTTACATAACCAAACATGCCGGCCAACCTCGAGCGAGGTCGCCATTCTAGCTAGTCTGTGAACTTCCTCATCAGCAAACATGCCACACTTTCAGGCCCAGACACAACACAGTTGCTAAACGGGTCGGTCTGGCACAACCCACGTGCTATTCGACCCCCCTAAAAAAAGAGCTATTCGACCTTTTATGTTGTTTTGGGCCTATTTTTGACGTTTTGGGCTGTTTAAAGAAAATGGGTCGTACCGAGCCAACACGCGGGCCTCCCCTCGCAGCCTAGGCACGCCCTTAGACGCGCTGCGGGCTTGACACGATCCATTTAGCTGCATGTCAGGCTGTACATTTGACGTGTTAGGCCCGACCCACGCATCATGGCCCGGATGACCAGGTCTATTGGGTGGGCCCGCCAACTCTTAAGTGTTAGCAAAACCACCTCAATTCACCATCACTCGCACTCATTTTCCACCTTGATAAGACGACGTGGCTTTATGTTATTTTTCATCTTTCCTCGGTGCTAAAATGATATTTATGTATTCTTGTATTTATTTTCCCAGTCATATTTTATCTCAGGATAATGCGTTTGATAGAATTTTTTTATGTTGCGAACAATTTTATGTTGTTTCGGACATCCAAATGTCACTAGGTAAAAAGATGTCAGCTCCAGGAAAGATTGGCTAAGGAATATGGGATGAGCTACCATAAGGGTTAATTTGCTGCATTCATTGTCAGTTGTTTTGAACATCCAAATGTTACTAGGTAAAAAGATGTCGCTCCAGGAAAGGTTGGCTAAGGAATATGAGATGAGCTACCATAAGGGTTAATTTGCTGCATTCACTGTCAGTTGTTACGAACATCCAAATGTCACTAGGTAGAAAGATGTCGCTCCAGGAAAGATTGGCTAAGGAATATGAGATGAGCTACCATAAGGGTTAATTTGCTGCATTCATTGTCGGTGTCAAAACCGGCCGATCTCAGATAGGGGGTCCCGAACTGTGCGTCTGAGGATCGAGGGTAACAGGAGACAAAGTGGACACGATGTTTACCCAGGTCCGGGCCCTCTTGATGGAGGTAATACCCTACTTCCTGCTTGATTGACTTTGATGAGTATAGGGGTTACAAGAGTCGATCTACCTCGAGATCATAATGGCTAAACCCTAGATGTTAAGCCTATATGATTGTGATGATCTCTACGGACTAAACCCTTCGGTTTATATAGACACCGGAGGGGCCTAGGGTTGTACAGAGTCGGTTTAAAGAAGAAGGAATCTACACATCCGGACGCCAATCTTGCCATCCACGCGAAGGAGAGTCCCATCCGGACACGGGGGAGGGCCTTCTACCTTGTATCTTCACGGCCCATCAGTCCGGCCCATGTCGCATAGCCTGGACACCCGAGGACCCCACAATCCAGGACTCCCTCACTAGCCCCTGAACCAGTCGTTCGATGACGATGTGTTCGGTATGCAGATTGTCTTCGGCATTGCAAGGCGGGTTCCTCCTCCGAATACTTCAAAGCAGTCTTCTGAACAAGAGAACTATATCCGGCTCTGTATAACAGCTACAACCCTCAACCACAAGGGCACAATACTTAATCAAAATAAGGTATGTCCACTGACAGCTTTTTCGGCGAAACATTACGTCTGGCCTCTTTATTATTTCGAACCATTTTTTGGCCTCCCGCTTCGCGTTTCGAGACGCAGCCTCCATTGACACGTCTTGTCAAAGCAGAGATCGTGTCCCCTTATTGCGGGATTCTCATCAATACGGGTTTGGGTAATCCAACCGTGCCATTCGCACGACCCCTTGGGAACAGGCGAGTTTTAAGGCTTGAGGGGGGGCGCTTGATATTCATGGCCTATATAAACGGATAAGATCCCTTCTTTTCACCCCACGCCTTCTTCCTTCCTCAGCCTTCCCATCCTCAAGCTCCAGCGCCCAAGTTTCGATCTTCCCCACCGCCACCAACCTTTCCAGCAATGCCCGGATCCAGTTCTCAAGGCAAGTGGGTGGCTTCCTCCGTGACGGAGAAGGACATCAAGGAGCTCCAGGAGGCGGGGTACCTGAGTGCGGACGTTGCGCACAGGACCCCTGCCAAGAAGCAGGTCATCTCCACCCCGGAGCCAGGCGAAAGGGTGGTATTTATCCCCCACTTCCTCCGCGGACTAGGGTTTCCCCTCCATCCCTTTGTTTGCAGTCTCATGTTCTATTACAGACTAGATTTCCACGATCTAGCCCCAAATTCCTTTCTCACATCTCGGCGTTCATCGTCGTGTGCGAGGCGCTCCTCCGCATCCCCCCACACTTCAGCCTATGGCTCAAGGTCTTCAACGTGAAGCCGAAGGTGGTCGACGGGCAACACGTGGACTGCGGCGGCGCCATGGTGAGCAAGCTCCCCAACGTCACCTGGCCCAAAGGGGCCTTCGTGGAGACTGTCAAGCTATGGCAACAGGAGTGGTTCTACATCACCGAACCTCGCGGCGCCAACTGGGCAGCCACTCCTGAGTTTAGGTCTGGACCCCCAATGCGGCTCGCGTAGTGGACCAACAAGGGTCTGGACTAGGGGTCAACTGACGAAGTGATGTCTACTACGCAACCTTCTCCTTGTAGACGTTGTTGGGCCTCCAAGTGTAGAGGTTTGTAGGACAGTAGCAAATTTCCCTCAACTGGATGACCTAAGGTTTATCAATCCGTGGGAGGTGTAGGATGAAGATGGTCTCTCTCAAACAACCCTGCAACCAAATAACAAAGAGTCTCTTGTGTCCCCAACACACCCAATACAATGGTAAATTGTATAGGTGCACTAGTTCGGCGAAGAGATGGTGATACAAGTGCAATATGGATGATAGATATGAGTATTTGTAATCTGAAAATATAAAAACAGCAAGGTAACAAGTGGTAAAAGTGAGTGTAAACGGTATTGCAATGCTAGGAAACAAGGCCTAAGGTTCATACTTTCACTAGTGCAAGTTCTCTCAACAATAATAACATAACTGGATCATATAACTATCCCTCAGTATGCAACAAAGAGTCACTCCAAAGTCACTAATAGCGGAGAACAAACGAAGAGATTATTGTAGGTACGAAACCACCTCAAAGTTATCCTTTCTGATCGATCTATTCAAGAGTCCGTAGTAAAATAACACGAAGCTATTCTTTCCGTTCGATCTATCATAGGGTTCGTACTAGAATAACACCTTAAGACACAAATCAACCAAAACCCTAATGTCACCTAGATACTCCAATGTCACCTCAAGTATCCGTGGGTATGATTATACGATATGCATCACACAATCTCAGATTCATCTATTCAACCAACACAAAGAACTTCAAAGAGTGCCCCAAAGTTTCTACCGGAGAGTCAAGATGAAAACGTGTGCCAACCCCTATGCATAAGTTCACAATGTTTCGGAACCCGCAAGTTGATCACCAAAACATACATCAAGTAGACCACGCGAATATCCCAATGTCACCACAGATAAGCACATGCAAGACATACATCAAGTGTTCTCAAATCCTTAAAGACTCAATCCGATAAGATAACTTCAAAGGGAAAACTCAATCCATTACAAGAGAGTAGAGGGGGAGAAACATCATAAGATCCAACTATAATAGCAAAGCTCGCGATACATCAAGATCGTACCACCTCAAGAACACGAGAGAGAGATCAAACACATAGCTACTGGTACATATCCTCAGCCCCGAGGGTGAATTACTCCCTCCTCATCATGAGAGCGTCGGGATGATGAAGATGGCCATCGGAGAGGGATTCCCCCCCTCCGGCAGGGTGCCGGAACGGGTCTAGATTGGTTTGCGGTGGCTCTGGAGGTTTGCAGCGGCGGAACTCCCGATCTATTGTGCTCCTCGATGTTTTTAGGGTATATGGACATATATAGGCGAAAGAAGTCGGTTAGGGGAGCCACGAGGGGCCCACGAGGGTGGGGGCGCGCCCAGGGGGTAGGGCGCGCCTCCCTGTCTCGTGGCTTCCTCGAAGCTTCCCTGACGTCTACTCCAAGTCTCCTGGATTGCTTCCATTCCAAAAATAACTCTCCCGAAGGTTTCATTCCGTTTGGACTCCGTTTGATATTCCTTTTCTTCGAAACACTGAAATAGGCAAGAAAACATCAATTTGGGCTAGGCCTTCGGTTAATAGGTTAGTCCCAAAAATAATATAAAAGTGTTTAGTAAAGCCCATAAACATCCAAAACAGATAATATAATAGCATGAAAACTTCATAAATTATAGATATGTTGGAGACGTATCAGCATCCCCAAGCTTAATTCCTGCTCGTCCTCGAGTAGGTAAATGATAAAAGAAATAATTTATGAAGTGTGAATGCTAGCAGGTGCACAAGTTTGATCAATGATAATTTCAATCACCTTTTCTAGCATCATCATATGTCATAACAGTAGCTCATCTCATAAAACTTTTCATGATCAAGTAACAAACTATTCACATGTTAAAGTATAGATCATAAACTTTCTTGAAAACTAACAAACAATGCTCTTAGTCATCAAACAATTGCAATTCATCTTATTTTCAGGAAGGGTCTTTGTCAGAGCTTTGATTTAGCAAACTCCACATACTCAACTATCATTTAATCTTTCACAATTGCTAACACTCACGTGATATTTATGGGTTCAAAGCTTTAATCGAACATAGAGAAAGATAGGGGCTTATAGTTTTGCCTCCCAACCTTTTACCTCAAGGGTAATGTCAACAATAATAGTTCATGATAACTTACATCCAATTGGATATATATATCAGGATCTTTCCAACACAATGTGCTTGCCAAAGGATAAAATGTAAAAAGGAAAGGTGAAGATCACCATGACTCTTGCATAAGGTATAAGACAAGAATAAAAGATGGGCCCTTCGCAGAGGGAAGCAGAGGTTGTCATGCGCTTTTATAGTTGGATGCACAAAATCTTAATGCGAAAGAACGTCACTTTATATTGCCACTTGTGATAGGGACCTTTATTATGCAGTCCGTCGCTTTTATTGCTTCCACATCACAAGATCGTATAAAGCTTATTTTCTCCACACTATAATTGATCATACATATTTAGAGAGCAATTTTTATTGCATGCACCGATGACAACTTACTTGAAGGATCTTACTCAATCCATAGGTAGGTATGGTGGACTCTCATGTCAATATGGTTTAAGGGATGTTTGGAAGCACAAGTAGTATCTCTACTTGGTGCAAAGAATTTGGCTAGCATGAGGGGGAAAGGCAAGCTCAGCATGTTGGATTATCCATGACAATATACGTTATTTCAGATATAAGAAGACATAACCCATTACGTTGTCTTCCTTGTACAACATCAACCTTTTAGCATGTCATATTTCAATGAGTGCTCACAATTACAAAAGATGGCCAAGATAGTATATTATATGTGAAATCTCTCTTCCTTCAATATTCTTTCATGAATTGTTCAAGTGACCAATACAATGTTTGCTAACCTTCAATAAATTTACCACCTCTACTTCTTATATGTGAAGCCATTACTCCCCATGGGATAAGCATATGAAACATATATAATTTCAGATTTATGATATTCAACTCATTCAACCATTTACTCATAGGATATAAGTGAAGCATATGAGTAAATGACAAACTACTCCAAAAAGATATAAGTGAAGATCAATGAGTAGTTAAATAATGACGTAGCTATGTGAAGACTCTCTCTCATTTAAGAATTTCAGATCTTGGTATTTTATTCATACAACAAGCAAAACAAAAGAAAATAAAAATGACGCTCCAAGCAAAACACATATCATGTGGTGAATAAAAATATAGCTCCAAGTAAAGGTACCGATGAACGTAGACGAAAGAGGGGATGCCTTCCGGGGCATCCCCAAGCTTAGGCTCTTGGTTGTCCTTGAATATTACCTTGGGGTGCCTTGGGCATCCCCAAGCTTAGGCTCTTGCCACTCCTTATTCCATAGTCCATCTAACCTTTACCCAAAACTTGAAAACTTCACAACACAACACTCAACAGAAAACTCGTAAGCTCCGTTAGTATAAGAAAATAAATCACCACTTAGGTACTGTTGTGAACTCATTCTAAATTCATAGTGGTGTAATATCTACTGTATTCCAACTTCTGTATGGTTCATACCCTCCGATACTACTCATAGATACATCAAAATAAGTAAACAACACATAGAAAACAGAATCTGTAAAAAACAGAACAGTCTGTAGTAATCTGTATCAAACGTATACTTCTGGAACTCCAAAAATTCTACCAAATTAGGAAAACCTGAGCAATTTGTGTACCAATCCAGAGAAAAAAGAATAAGATCAATAGCACGCTTCTGTGAATTATGAAAACTAATTTACTGGGCGTAAAAGTTTCTGATTTTCAGCAGGATCAACACAACTATCACCGTAAGCTATCCTAAAGGTCTTACTTGGCACTTTATTGAAACAAAAGCTATAAAACATGATTACTACAGTAGCATAATCATGCGAACACACAAAAAAAATTTGGGTAAATATTGGGTTGTCTCCCAACAAGCGCTTTTCTTTAATGCCTTTCTAGCTAGGCATGATGATGACAATGACGCTCACATAAAAGATAAGATTTGAAACATAAAGAGAGCATCATGAAGAATATAAAGAGCACATTTAAGCCTAACCCACTTCCTATGCATAAGGATTTTGTGAGCAAACAACTTATGGGAGCAATAATCAACTAGTATAGGAAGGCAAAACAAGCATAACTTCAAAACTTTAAGCACATAGAGAGGAAACTTGATATTGTTGCAATTCCTACAAGCATATGTTCCTCCCTCATAATAATTTTCAGTAGCATCATGAATGAATTAAACAATATAACCATCACATAAATCATTCTTTTCATGATCTACAAGCATAGAAAATTTACTACTCTCCACATAAGCAAAGTTCTTCTCATTCGGAATAGTGGGAGTATCATAAGAAACTCGAATACTATAAATTGTTTCCACATTAAAAGAGTAATGTTCAGAAAAAGGGTAATCATAATCATGACAAGTTTTATAAATATAATCATCACTACTTTTTATAGCATAAGTGTCATCACAATAATCATCATAAATAGGAGGCATGCTATCATCATAATAAACTTGCTCATCAAAACTTGGGAGGCTAAAAATATCATCTTCATTAAACATAGCATCACCAAGCTTGGGACAAACATTAATTGCAGCAAATAAATTCTCAAACATATCATTCTCATCAAACATAGCATCCCCAAGCTTGGGCCTTTGCATATCATTAGTATCATGGGTATTCAAAGAATTCATACTAACAACATTGCAATCATGCTCATCATTCAAAGATTTAGTGCCAAACATTCTAATGCATTCTTCCTCTAGCAATTGAGCACAATTATCGGAATCCTTATTCTCATGGAAGACATTAAAAAGATGAAGCATACAAGGCACCCTCAATCCATTTTTTTTGTAATTTTCTTTTATAGACCGAACTAGTGATAAAACAAGAAACAAAAAGATTCGATTGCAAGATCTAAAGATATACCTTCAAGCACTAACCTCCCCGGCAACGACGCCAGAAAAGAGCTTGATGTCTACTACGCAACCTTCTCCTTGTAGACGTTGTTGGGCCTCCAAGTGCAGAGGTTTGTAGGACAGTAGCAAATTTCCCTCAAGTGGATGACCTAAGGTTTATCAATTCGTGGGAGGTGTAGGATGAAGATGGTCTCTCTCAAACAACCCTGCGACCAAATAACAAAGAGTCTCTTGTGTCCCCAACACACCCAATACAATGGTAAATTGTATAGGTGCACTAGTTCGGCGAAGAGATGCTGATACAAGTGCAATATGGATGATAGATATGAGTATTTGTAATCTGAAAATATAAAAACAGCAAGGTAACAAGTGGTAAAAGTGAGCGTAAACGGTATTGCAATGCTAGGAAACAAGGCCTAAGGTTCATACTTTCACTAGTGCAAGTTCTCTCAACAATAATAACATAACTGGATCATATAACTATCCCTCAGTATTCAACAAAGAGTCACTCCAAAGTCACTAATAGCGGAGAACAAACGAAGAGATTATTGTAGGGTACGAAACCACCTCAAAGTTATCCTATCTGATCGATCTATTCAAGAGTCCATAGTAAAATAACACGAAGCTATTCTTTCCGTTCGATCTATCATAGGGTTCGTACTAGAATAACACCTTAAGACACAAATCAACCAAAACCCTAATGTCACCTAGATACTCCAATGTCACCTCAAGTATCCATGGGTATGATTATACGATATGCATCACACAATCTCAGATTCATCTATTCAACCAACACAAAGAACTTCAAAGAGTGCCCCAAAGTTTCTACCGGAGAGTCAAGATGAAAACGTGTGCCAACCCCTATGCATAAGTTCACAATGTTTCGGAACCCGCAAGTTGATCACCAAAACATACATCAAGTAGACCACGTGAATATCCCAATGTCACCACAGATAAGCACATGCAAGACATACATCAAGTGTTCTCAAATCCTTAAAGACTCAATCCGATAAGATAACTTCAAAGGGAAAACTCAATCCATTACAAGAGAGTAGAGGGGGAGAAACATCATAAGATCCAACTATAATAGCAAAGCTCGCGATACATCAAGATCATACCACCTCAAGAACACGAGAGAGAGATCAAACACATAGCTACTGGTACATACCCTCAGCCCCGAGGGTGAACTACTCCCTCCTCGTCATGGAGAGCGCCGGGATGATGAAGATGGCCACCGGAGAGGGATTCCCCCCCTCCGGCAGGGTGCCGGAACGGGTCTAGATTGGTTTGCGGTGGCTCTGGAGGTTTGCAGCCGCGGAACTCCCGATCTATTGTGCTCCTCGATGTTTTTAGGGTATATGGACATATATAGGCGAAAGAAGTCGGCCAGGGGAGCCACGAGGGGCCCACGAGGGTGGGGGGCGCCCAGGGGGGTAGGGCGCGCCTCCCTGCCTCGTGGATTCCTCGAAGCTTCCCTGACGTCTACTCCAAGTCTCCTGGATTGCTTCCGTTCCAAAAATAACTCTCCCGAAGGTTTCATTCCGTTTGGACTCCGTTTGATAGTCCTTTTCTTCAAAACACTGAAATAGGCAAGAAAACAACAATTTGGGATGGGCCTCCGGTTAATAGGTTAGTCCCAAAAATAATATAAAAGTGTTTAGTAAAGCTCATAAACATCCAAAACAGATAATATAATAGCATGGATACTTCATAAATTATAGATACGTTGGAGACGTATCACGAAGTGATGATGCTTCAAAAGCGCATCAAGAATATCATAGAAAAGAACACCAGCCTCACTGACGTGATCCAAGTGATGCTATTCCGCCGGATCCTTCCCTGCCAGCGCCGGCCTCTCCATATGTGGGAGTTCAATCTGGAAGGGTCGCGGACCCTGCAGCGATTCTTTGGCACAACGCACGAAGAGATCTGGAAGCAACTCTTCAAGGCCCAGAAGTAGTGGCCGGAGACGACCGTCGACATCGGCCTCGACTGCGATCATCCAGCCACCCCGGTAAGTGTTCAGTTTCCGAACATAACTCAGTTTACAAATCAAAGGGGTATGCTGAGACTTCCATCCTTTAATCAGGGCTGGACAAAGAAGGCGGAGCGTATCAAGTGTCCGGCTCCACTGCCCGAAAACCCAGCTGATCCTCTGCTAACGAGGATGCTGGTCCCGACGCCGTACCAGGCGCCGGAGAAGAAGGCCAAGACGAAGGGCAAGGAGGCCAAAAGTGGCCTCCGCCGTAAAGGTACTTCGGGCGCTATGTCCGGAGAGATCGAGGCTCCCTCCTCCCATGAGGGAGATGAAGACAAAGATGAGGAGGAAGAAGAAAGCAATTCTCCCCCTAAGGGGAGGAAGAAGAAAAGGGTGGCCTCCGTAGATCCGGAGGCGGAGGCGTCCAAAAGGGGGAAGATATCCCTCTCGGATGGCTTAGATTCGGATGCCGAAGTCATCCCCAAGCGGTGCCCTAGGGCAAAGTCCCTGGCCGAATCATAAGTGTCTAAGGATGCTTTACATACATCCGATCTTTTACAAATTGTAGGATAACATATTACATTTTGTGTTTCAGTCCGGCCCATGGTCCCCCCAACTATCATCATCTTCGGGGAACTCTCTGGCGCTGGAGATGGTGGAGAGCGAGACGCCTCCGCGAGCCTCTCTGCCACCCACCGCGGATGACACTGAGGTGTTATCCCAAAGGACCTCTTCGGGCCATGGAGAGGTGCGGGAGGCCGACAAGACGGCGCCAGAGAGTAATGCCTCGGCTGCCGAGAACATGGGGGGCACAATCCCCATGGAGACCGTCGACGGGGGCCCTGACCAGTCCGGCCCCCAGCCGAACACCATTACGAAGACCCATGTGGCTCCGGAATCGAGTGAGCAACCCCCTTCAAAGGAGGGGGAGCGCCTACTCCGACGGCGACCTTCACTAATCCGGAGGCGCCGAACCCACTGATGGACGCACTGCAACGTGCTTCCGTCGTGGAGGAGCACCGTACCCTGATGGGTATGGTGGTTGAGAGGGTTCAGGCCGCCAAAAGCGGGCTGAACGAAGCCTTCACTAGCCTGTTAACCGGCTTTGAGGTATGCGATGTAATATTCTTAGCCGCTTTTCATATGGAAAACATGCCTGTGTATAGATAGTAGCCCCCGAGACTCTGTTTGGCTTTTGAAGAAAGGCCGAACAGAGGATCGAGTAATATTTGCAGGAGATAATGTACTTGTCTATTTTGAGAAACAGGCTTCACTGTTAGCGGCGACCGCCCAGGCCGCCGAAGTATCCGAACTCAAGCGGGAGTTGGAGCTGGCCGATGAGGATCTCGTCCGCATCAACAAGCGGTTTGATGAGGCGCAAGGTATTTTTTGAAAAATTGTTTACACACCTGAAGTAATATGCCCATGCGGAGTCTAAGCTCTTGTGTTGCCCTGATCATTATTGCAGGTAGTGCGGCCGAGGTCGAGACCCTGAAGGGCGACCTTGCCCGAGCCAAGGAGCAGGCACGGGTGAACCAAGCGACCCCTGACAAAGCGGCCGCAGATTTAAAGATTGAGCAGGTTGCCCACCGCCGATACGAGGAGCGGGTGACCGAAGAGGAGCAAGAGCTCAAGGACGCTGCCGACAAGTGCGAGGCCTTGGAAGAGAAGAATAAGGCCCAAGCGGCCGATCTTACCAAGGCTCTCCAGGGGGCCAAGGAGGCGCGGACCGAGTCCCGGGCGGCTCGCGAGGAGATCAAGCAGGCCAAACAGATAGCGGCTGGTAAGTCCTTTCTTTTGCAGAGTAAATTCGGCGGTCAGAAAGTATACCTTACTCACTCGACTATGGAGTTCTCCAGATGCCTTTGCGGATCTTCCGAAGAGCGCTGCCGACACCGCACAGTATTTCCGGGCCCAAGAGGGGAACACGACGGAGAAGCTCTTCTAGTCACAGTACCTGGCGCCAGAGCGTCCAGCGCTGTTGAACGACCAGATGATGCAGCTGGCAGAGCTGCATAGGATGTCCGGTTGGGCCATGAAGGACGTCATAGTCCGGCTCTGGCCAACCGAACCCATTCCTAGCAGATACTTGATACGTCTCCAACGTATCTATAATTTTTGATTGTTCCATGCTATTATATTATCTGTTTTGGATGTTTAATGGGCTTTATCATATACTTTTGTATTATTTTTGGGACTAACCTATTAACCAGAGGCCCAACCCAGATTGCTGTTTTTTTTTGCCTATTTTAGTGTTTCGCAGAAAAGGAATATCAAACGGAGTCCAAACAGAATGAAACCTTCGGGAACGTGATTTTTGGAACAAACATCATCCAGAGGACTTGGAGCAGACGTCAAGGCATCAACGAGGAGGCCACGAGGCAGGGAGGCGCGCCCCCCCACCCTCGTGGGCCCCTCGTAGCTCCACCGAACTACTTCTTCCTCCTATATATACCTACGTACCCCGAAAACATCCAGGAGCACCACGAAACCCTATTTCCACCGCCGCAACCTTCTGTACCCGTGAGATCCCATCTTGGGGCCTTTTCCGGCGCTCTGCCAGAGGGGGCATTGATCACGGAGGGCTTCTACATCAACACCATAGCCTCTCCGATGATGTGTGAGTAGTTTACCTCAGACTTTCGGGTCCATAGTTATTAGCTAGATGGCTTCTTCTCTCTGTTTGGATCTCAATACAAAGTTCTCCTCGATTCTCTTGGAGATATATTCGATGTAATCTTCTTTTGCGGTGTGTTTGTCGAGATCCGATGAATTGTGGGTTTATGATCAAGATTATCTATGAACAATATTTGATTCTCCTCTGAATTCTTTTATGTATGATTGGTTATCTTTGCAAGTCTCTTCGAATTATCAGTTTGGTTTGGCCTACTAGATTGATCTTTCTTGCAATGGGAGAAGTGCTTAGCTTTGGGTTCAATCTTGCGGTGCTCGATCCCAGTGACAGAAGGGAAACACACGTATTGTATTGTTGCCATCGAGGATAAAAAGATGGGGTTTATATCATATTGCTTGAGTTTATCCCTCTACATCATGTCATCTTGCCTAATGCGTTACTCTGTTCTTATGAACTTAATACTCTAGATGCATGCTGGATAGCGGTCGATGTGTGGAGTAATAGTAGTAGATGCAGGCAGGAGTCGGTCTACTTGTCACGGACGTGATGCCTATATACATGATCATGCCTAGATATTCTCATAACTATGCTCAATTCTATCAATTGCTCGACAGTAATTTGTTCACCCACCGTAATACTTATGCTATCTTGAGAGAAGCCACTAGTGAAACCTATGGCCCCCGGGTCTATTTTCCATCATATTAATCTTCCGTCAACTAGCTATTTCTGTCGCCGTTTATTTTGCTTTCTTTACTTTTAGTCTCTATCAAAAAAATACCAAAAATATATCTTATCATCTCTATCAGATCTCACTTTTGCAAGTGGCCGTGAAGGGCTTGACAACCCCTTTATCGCGTTGGTTGCAAGGTTCTTATTTGTTTGTGTAGGTGCGTGGGACTTGCGTGTGGCCTGCTACTGGATTGATACCTTGGTTCTCAAAAACTGAGGGAAATACTTACGCTACTTTGCTGCATCACCCTTTCCTCTTCAAGGGAAAACCAACGCTGTGCTCAAGAGGTAGCAAGAAGGATTTCTGGCGCCGTTGCCGGGGAGTCTACGCACAAGTCAAGACATACCAAGTACCCATCACAAACTCTTATCCCTCGCATTACATGATTTGCCCTTTGCCTCTCGTTTTCCTCTCCCCCACTTCACCCTTGCCGTTTTATTCGCCCTCTCTTCCGTTCGCCTCTTTTTCGCCTTCTTCTCGTGTGGTTGTGTGTTGGATTGCTTGTTTGTCACTATGGCTCAAGATAATACTAAATTGTGTGACTTCCCCAATACCAACAACAATGATTTTCTTAGCACTCCGATTGCTCCTCTTACCGATGCTGAATCTTGTGAAATTAATGCTGCTTTGTTGAATCTTTTCATGAAAGATCAATTCGCCGGCCTTCCTAGTGAAGATGTCGCTACCCATCTTAATAGCTTTGTTGATTTGTGTGATATGCAAAAGAAGAAAGATGTGGACAATGATATTGTTAAATTGAAGCTATTTCCGTTTTCGCTTAGAGATCGCGCTAAAACTTGGTTTTTGTCTTTGCCTAAAAATAGTATTGATTCTTGGAATAAGTGCAAAGATGCTTTTACCTCTAAGTATTTTCCTCCCGCTAAGATCATCTCTCTTAGAAACGATATTATGAATTTTAAGCAACTTGATCATGAACATGTTGCACAAGCTTGGGAGAGGATGAAATTGATGATACGTAATTGCCCTACACATGGTTTGAATTTGTGGATGATTATACAGAATTTTTATGCCGGATTGAATTTTGCTTCTAGAAATCTTTTAGATTCTGCCGCGGGAGGCACTTTTATGGAAATCACTTTAGGAGAAGCTACTAAACTCCTAGATAATATTATGGTTAATTATTCTCAATGGCACACTGAAAGATCTACTAGTAAAAAGGTTCATGCAATTGAAGAAATTAATGTCTTGAGTGGAAAGATGGATGAACTTATGAAATTGTTTGCTAATAAGAGTGTTTCTTCGGATCCTAATGATATGCCTTTGTCTACTTTGATTGAGAATAATAATGAATCTATGAATGTGAATTTTGTTGGTAGGAATAATTTTGGTAACAACACGTATAGGGGAAACTTTAATCCTAGGCCGTTCCCTAGTAATTCCTCTAATAATTATGGTAATTCCTACAACAATTCCTATGGAAATTTTAATAAGATGCCCTCTGAATTTGAGACTAGTGTTAAAGAGTTTATGATTTCACAAAAGAATTTCAATACTTTGCTTGAAGAAAAATTGCTTAAGGTTGATGAATTGGCTAGGAACGTGGATAGAATTTCTCTTGATGTCGATTCTTTAAAGCTTAGATCTATTCCACCTAAGCATGATATCAATGAGTCTCTCAAAGCCATGAGAATTTCCATTGATGAATGCAAAGAAAGAACCGCTAGAATGTGTGCTAAGAAAGATTGCTTTGTAAAGGCGTGTTCTTCTAGTTTTTATGAGAATAAAGATGGAGATCTAAAAGTTATTGATGTGTCCCCTATTAAATCTTTGTTTTGCAATATGAATCTTGATAATGATGAGACTAGAGATGAGTCAACTTTAGTTAAAAGGCGTCCCAATAATTCGGAGTTTTTAGATCTTGATGCAAAAATTGGTAAAAGTGGGATTGAAGAGGTCAAAACTTTAGATAGCATTGAACCCACTATTTTGGATTTCAAGGAATTTAATTATGATAATTGTTCTTTAATAGATTGTATTTCCTTATTGCAATCCATGCTAAATTCTCCTCATGCTTATAGTCAAAATAAAGCCTTTACTAAACATATCATTGATGCTTTGATGCAATCTTATGAAGAAAAACTTGAGTTGGAAGTTTCTATTCCTAGAAAACTTTATGATGAGTGGGAACCTACAATTAAAATTAAAATTAAAGATCATGAGTGCTATGCTTTGTGTGATTTGGGTGCTAGTGTTTCCACGATTCCAAAAACCTTGTGTGATTTGCTAGGTTTCCGTGAATTTGATGATTGCTCTTTAAATTTGCACCTTGCGGATTCCACTATGCAGAAACATATGAGAAGAATTAATGATGTTCTTATTGTTGCAAATAGGAATTATGTGCCCGTAGATTTTATCGTTCTTGATATAGATTGCAATCCTTCATGTCCTATTATTCTTGGTAGACCTTTCCTTAGAACGATTGTGCAATTATTAATATGAAGGAAGGGAATATTAGATTCCAATTTCCATTAAGGAAGGGCATGGAACACTTCCCTAGAAAGAAGATTAAATTGCCTTATGAATCCATTATGTGAGCCACTAATGGTTTGCCTACCAAAGATGGCAATACCTAGATCTATCCTTGTTTTTATGCCTAGCTAGGGCGTTAAACGATAGCGCTTGTTGGGAGCCAACCCAATTTTTATGTTAGTTCCTTGCTTTTTGGTTCTGTTTAGTAATAAGTTTTTCATATAGCCTCTGGTTAGATTCGTTTTTGTGTTTTAATTAGTGTTTGTGCCGAGTAAAACCGTTAGGATAATCTACGGTGATAGTTATTTGATCTTGCTGTAAAAAACAGAAACATTACGCGCACGAGATTAGTTTTCATAATTCACAGGAACGTGCTTTTCAGTTGATTCTTTTTGAAGTAGTTCAATAAACAAATTATCTAGGACTTCCTAATTTGGTATAATTTTTCAGGCTCCATAAGTTTGCGTTAGATACAGATTACTACAGACTGTTCTGTTTTTGACAGATTCTGTTTTTTGTGTGTTGTTTGCTTATTTTGATGAATCTATGGCTAGTAAAAGAGCTTATGAACCATATAGAAGTTGGAATACAGTAGGTTTAACACCAATATAAATAAAGAATGAGTTCATTACAGTACCTTAAAGTGGTGGTTTGTTTTATTTCGCTAACGGAGCTTATGAGATTTTCTGTTGAGTTTTGTGTTGTGAAGTTTTCAAGTTTTGGGTAAAGATTTGATGGATTATGGAACAAAGAGTGGCAAGAGCCTAAGCTTGGGGATGCCCATGGCACCCCAGGGTAAAATTCAAGGACAACCAAAAGCCTAAGCTTGGGGATGCCCCGGAAGGCATCCCCTCTTTCGTCTTCGTTTATCGGTAACTTTACTTGGAGCTATATTTTTATTCACCACCTGATATGTGTTTTGCTTGGAGCGTCTTGTATGATTTGAGTCTTTTCTTTTTAGCTTACCACAAGCATCCTTGCTGTACACACCTTTTGAGAGAGACACACATGATTCGGAATTTATTAGAATACTCTATGTGCTTCACTTATATCTTTTGAGCTATATAGTTTTTGCTCTAGTGCTTCACTTAAATCTTTTAGAGCACCGTGGTGGTTTTATTTTATAGAAATTATTGATCTCTCATGCTTCACTTATATTATTTTGATATTCTTTTAGAACAGCATGTATTTTGCTTTGGTGGAAATTAGTCCTAATATAATAGGCATCCAAGATAGGTATAATAAAAACTATCATAGAAAGTGCATTGAATACTATGAGAAGTTTGATACTTGATGATTGTTTTGAGATATGGAGATAGTGATATTAAAGTTGTGCTAGTTGAGTAATTGTGAAATTGAGAGATACGTGTGTTGAAGTTTGCAAGTCCCGTAGCATGCACGTATGGTAACCGTTGTGTAACAAATTTGAAACATGAAGTGTTCTTTGAGTGTCACCCTTTGTGTGGAGGTCGGGGGCGCGCGATGGTTAACTCCTACCAACCTCCCCCATAGGAGCATGCGCGTAGTGCTTAGTTTTGATGACTTGTAGATTTTTGCAATAAGTATGTGAGTTCTTTATGACTAATGTTGAGTCCATGATTATACGCACTCTCACCCTTCCATCATTGCTAGCCTCTTCGGTACCGTGCATTGCCCTTTCTCACCTCGAGAGTTGGTGCAAACTTCGCTGGTGCATCCAAACCCCGTGATATGATATGCTCTATCACACATAAACCTCCTTATATCTTCCTCAAAACAGTCACCATACCTACCTATCATGGCATTTCCATAGCCATTCCAAGATATATTGCCATGCAACTTTCCACCATTCCTTTTATTATGACACGCTTCATCATTGTCATATTGCCATGCATGATCATGTAGTTGAAATCGTATTTGTGGCAAAGCCACCATGCATATTATTTTATACATGTCGCTCTTGATTCATTGCCCATCCCGGTACACCGTCGGGGGCATTCATTTAGAGTCATATCTTGTTCTAGTATCGAGTTGTAATCATTGAGTTGTAAATGAATGGAAGTGTGATGTTCATCATTCATAGAGCATTGTCCCTAAAAAAAGAGAAAGGCCAAAAAAAGGCCCAAAAAAAGAGAAAAGAAATAAAAAGGGGACAATGCTACTATCCTTTTTCCATACTTGTGCTTCAAAGTAGCACCATGATCTTTATGATAGGGAGTCTCTTGTTTTGTCACTTTTATATACTAGTGGGAATTTTTCATTATAGAACTTGGCTTGTATATTCCAACAATGGGCTTCCTCAAATGCCCTAGGTCTTCGTGAGCAAGCAAGTTGGATGCACACCCACTTAGTTTTATTTGTTGAGCTTTCATACATTTATAGCTCTAGTGCATCCGTTGCATGGCAATCCCTACTCACTCACATTAATATCTATTGATGGGCATCTCCATAGCCCGTTGATACGCCTAGTTGATGTGAGACTATCTTATCTTTTTGTCTTCTCCACATAACCCCCATCATCATATTCTATTCCACCCATAGTGCTATGTCCATGGCTCACGCTCATGTATTGCGTGAAAGCTGAAAGAGTTTGAAAATTCTTAAGTATGAAACAATGGCTTGGCTGAAACCGAGGTTGTGCATGATTTGAATATTTTGTGTGACGAAGATGGGACATAGCCAAACTATATGATTTTGTAGGGATGAACTTACTTTGGCCATGTTATTTTGAGAAGACATAATTGCTTAGTTAGTATGCTTGAAGTATTATTATTTTTATGTCAATATTAAAATTTTATCTTGAATCTTTCCGATCTGAACATTCATGCCACAATAAAGAAAGTTACATTGAGAAATATGCTAGGTAGCATTCCACATCAAAAATTCTGTTTTTATCATTTACCTACTCAAGGACGAGCAGGAATTAAGCTTGGGGATGCTAGATACGTCTCTAACGTATCTATAATTTTTGATTGTTCCATGCTATTATATTATCTATTTTGGATGTTTAATGGGCTTTATCATATACTTTTATATTATTTTCGGGACTAACCTATTAACTAGAGGCCGAGCCCAGATTGCTGTTTTTTTGCCTATTTCAGTGTTTCACAGAAAAGTAATATCAAACGGAGTCCAAACGGAATGAAACCTTCGGGAACGTGATTTTTGGAACAAGCGTGATCCAGAGGACTTGGAGTGGACATCAAGGCATCAACAAGGAGGCCACGAGGCAGGGAGGCGCGCCTGCCCCTCCTAGGCGCGCCCCCCACCCTCGTGGGCCCCTCGTAGCTCCACCGACCTACTTCTTCCTCCTATATATACCTACGTACCCCGAAAACATCCAGGAGCACCACGAAACCCTATTTCCACCACCGCAACCTTCTGTACCCGTGAGATCCCATCTTGGGGCCTTTTCCGACGCTCCGCCGGAGGGGGCATTGATCACAGAGGGCTTCTACATCAACACCATAGCCTCTCCGATGATGTGTGAGTAGTTTACCTCAGACCTTTGGGTCCATAGTTATTAGATAGATGGCTTCTTCTCTCTCTTTGGATCTCAATACAAAGTTCTCCTCGATTCTCTTGGAGATCTATTCGATGTAATCTTCTTTTGCGGTGTGTTTGTCGAGATCCAATGAACTGTGGGTTTATGATCAAGATTATCTATGAACAATATTTGATTCTCCTCTGAATTCTTTTATGTATGATTGGTTATCTTTGCAAGTCTCTTCAAATTATCGGTTTGGTTTGGCCTACTAGATTGATCTTTCTTGCAATGGGAGAAGTGCTTAGCTTTGGGTTCAATCTTGCGGTGATCGATCCCAGTGACAGAAAGGGAAACGACACGTATTGTATTGTTGCCATCGAGGATAAAAAGATGGGGTTTATATCATATTGCTTGAGTTTATCCCTCTACATCATGTCATCTTGCCTAATGCGTTACTCTGTTCTTATGAACTTAATACTCTAGATGCATGCTGGATAGCGGTCTATGTGTGGAGTAATAGTAGTAGATGCAGGCAGGAGTCGGTCTACTTGTCGCGGACGTGATGCCTATATACGTGATCATACCTAGATATTCTCATAACTATGCTCAATTCTATCAATTGCTCGACAGTAATTTGTTCACCCACCGTAATACTTATGCTATCTTGAGAGAAGCCACTAGTGAAACCTATGGCCCCCGGGTGTATTTTCCATCATATTAATCTTCCGTCAACTAGTTATTTCTGTCGCCGTTTATTTTGCTTTCTTTACTTTTAGTCTCTATCATAAAAATACCAAAATATTATCTTACCATCTCTATCAGATCTCACTTTTGCAAGTGCCCGTGAAGGGCTTGACAACCCCTTTATCGCGTTGGTTGCAAGGTTCTTATTTGTTTGTGTAGGTGCGTGGGACTTGCGTGTGGCCTCCTACTGGATTGATACCTTGGTTCTCAAAAACTGAGGGAAATACTTATGCTACTTTGCTGCATCACCCTTTCCTCTTCAAGGAAAAACCAACGCTGTGCTCAAGAGGTAGCAAGAAGGATTTGTTTGCCGGGGAAGGATTAATTTTTGAGAACCAAGGTATAACATACCAACATAAAAAATTGTTGTTTGATGGAAAAATAATTGTTGTTTTTATTCTACCTGTTTTATCCGTTTATTTGTCTTTTTCTCATAGGAATAAAGATATTTGTTCCCATATTTGTTCTTGAGTTGTAATATACAAGCCAAGTTCTACAATGAAAAATTCCCACTAGTATATAAAAGTGACAAAACAAGAGACTCTCTATCATAAAGATCATGGTGCTACTTTGAAGCACAAGTATGGAAAAAGGATAGTAGCATTGTCCCCTTTTTTATTCCTTTTCTCTTTTTTTGGGCCTTTTTTATTTGGCCTTTCTCTTTTTTTAGGGTCAATGCTCTGATGAACATCACACTTCTATTCATTTACAACTCAATGATTACAACTTGATACTAGAACAAGATATGACTCTAAATGAATGCTTCCGGCGGTGTACTGGGATGGGTAGTGAATCAAGAGCGACATGTATAAAATAATATGCATGGTGGCTTTGCCACAAATACGATGTCAACTACATGATCATGCATGGCAATTAATATGACAATAATGAAGCGTGTCATAATAAACGGAATGGTGGAAAGTTGCAAGGCAATATATCTCGGAATGGCTATGGAAATGCCATGATAGGTAGGTATGGTGGCTGTTTTGAGGAAGATATAAGGAGGTTTATGTGTGATAGAGCATATCATATCACGGGGTTTGGATGCACCGGTGAAGTTTGCACCAACTCTCGAGGTGAGAAAGGGCAATGCACGGTACCGAAGAGGCTAGCAATGATGGAAGGGTGAGAGTGCGTATAATCCATGGACTCAACATTAGTCATAAAGAACTCACATACTTATTGCAAAAATCTACAAGTCATCAAAACTAAGCACTACGCGCATGCTCCTAGGGGGGAGGTTGGTAGGAGTTAACCATCGCGCGGCCCCGACCTCCACACAAAGGGTGACACTCAAAGAACATTTCATGTTTCAAATTTGTTACACAACGGTTACCATACGTGCATGCTACGTGTCACATCCCTAGCTTCTCGTATTGCACTAGGCTAGCTTCAGGTGTGCATCATGTTTGAATTTTGCAGAAAATTGAAATGGGGATTGCATAAACCCTAACATCAAAGGAATTCACTAGGCTCAACTAAAATATTCTCAGTGTTTCCAAATGGCTTTCAAAAATGTTCATCATTTCTGGAAAATGTTGGAAACAATAACCAGAGGTGCTGCACATTTTTCCATGACATATTTGGACTCTGAATTAAATCATATAGTATTTGCATTCGGGCATTTAAATGCTATTAAATATTTTAAATGCTCAAATAATCATAAACTAAAATGTTTACTGTTGGATGTATTCTAAACAGTAGCCCTGATTAGTTTCATGATTTTTGGAAATGCCCTGGCATTTTTAATAAAGCCTAGAACAAAATAACAAAATAGAAAAACAGAAACAGAAATAAAAGAGAGAGAGAGAGAGAGCAAACTCACCTGGCGCTTACCTGGCCTGGCCCAGCACGGCCCAAACCAGCTGGCCGACGCCAGTCGTCGTTTCCACCGCGCCAGAAGGACGCCGAGCGCGTGCTCGCCGTGCGCACACACGCGCCTGTGCCACCTCCTGCCTGCTAGCTTGAGTGGCGCCGCAGACAGACCCGCCAGAGCCGTCTGGATCGCTCTGACCGCCCCACCATTCTCCCCCTCGCCTTCCTTTCGCCCTCTCCACCATGGCCGAGACAGCCGCGAGCTCGCTGTCGCCGTAGCTATGGCCTCAGGCCCTCCCTCGCCTCGCCGACGTGTCCATGGCCTCCGCCTCGACGCCCTCATCCTCCCCGTCGACCCACTCGACGCCAGATGCCTCAAAACACCGTTCCCGACCTCTTCTTCATCGTCGGCCGCCGCGGATCCCCATCGTCGACTCGTCGCCGTCCAGCCTTCCCCGAGCTCGAAGAGGCCACCGCTGCAACCGCCGTGAGCACCTCACCCCAACCCCTCTCTCCCCGCCGTTGATTTCTTCCTCTAGCCCCACTAACCACCGCGGCCGAAGCTCGCCGCCGCCGTGCCTCGTCGCCGACGTGGCTAGAGCCACAGTGGCTCGAAGCCAAGCTCACCGCTGTGCTCAACGCAGCACCAGGAGCCCGTAGACACCACCAGCTCCTCCTCCCGTGCACCGTAGCGCCGAACCCAGCCCCGTCCGAACTCCGGCCGCCGCCTTGCTCGCCGCCGGCGCTGCTCCCGGCCACCCCGCTGCCTCCCGTCCGGTCCTTTGGATGCGAACGAGCAAGAGCTACTCCCCGGTGCCCTTAGCTCACCAAACCACCCCCCCGTAGCTCAAACCCGAGCCGAGCCGCCGTCGTTTTGGTCGCCGCCAGCAAGGCTCCGGCGACCGATGACGTGGCACCGTCATTAGGCGCTAACCCCGCTGCTTAAACCGCCCACAACCACTGACAGTGGGCCCCAGGCCTGGTCAAACCTCAGTCAGCGCTGGGTTTGACCGGGATTAGCCCTGTGTCGCTGACGTGTGGCCCCCACACGTCAAGTTTGACCTGGGTCAACCCAGTTGACTGCTGACACAGGCATGACGCAGTGCTGACGCAATTAATCCTTTTCTGGATTTAAAATAATTCAGGAAATTCCAGAAAATAGTGCAAACTTCTAAAATTCATAGAAATTCAACCGTAGCTCCAAATCAAATAATTTATATATGAAAAATGATCAGAAAAATCCCATCTATCCATCTGCACTGGTTTCATGCATGTTAGAGCAACCTAACCTTGCTGTTTAGATGAAACAAGATAATGCACTTATATGACTTTATAAAATGGGTTTGCATTTGAATCTTTGGTTCAAATGGACTCATCACAATCTGTTCTAGCTTGCATTAGCCCAGAACACATTCATATTACCATGTCATGATCATGCATCATATTGTGCATTGCATTGATTGAATTTCTTCTCTGTTGCCGGTATTTGTCCCCCCCGGTAGACGATGTTCCGGCGTTGTGATCGTTGACACTAATGAAGACTCAATGCTATCTTCAGAAGTGCCAGGCAAGCAAAACCCCCTTGTTCATTCCGATACAATCCCACTCTCTCGCTCCTGCTCTCTTTTACTGCATTAGGACAACAACGATTCATCTGTTACTTGCTGCGGTAGTTGAACCCCTTATCCTCTGCATGACCTGTCATTGCCACAGTAAATAGATGAAACCCACTAGCATGAGTAGGAGTTGTTTGAGCCCTGATGTGCCTACTCATTCATGCTTGTTTGTCATGCCTGCTATTGCTTAGAGTTGTGTCAGGTCTGATTCATCGGGAATGAATTGGAAAGTGGTGAACATGTCCTACTGTGTGAGAGCTAAGGGTGTGAACACGATTTGGTAAAGGTAGCGGTGAGAGGCCATGTAGGAGTACATGGTGGGTTGTCTCATTGAAACCGTCCTCAGGAACTGAGTTCTGTGTTTGTGATCCATGAACAGTTACTACCACACATTGGGTTCCGGTAACTCGACCCCTCTCGACTTATTAACCGCCTCGATCTCTGTCCAGGAGTTGCAACTAGTTTCTGGTGTTTGTAGGTTGTGTTAGTAGTCTACCAAGTGGTACCCGGTACAGGTGGGCTTGGGACAGACTAGGCACCGTGGCACGGTGTACCAAGCGTAGATCCATCCGTCGAGGTGGGCTTGGGAACCCTGTTCACATCGTTTGGGGCCGTGAGCGACACCCCGGCCGGATCTCCTTGCGGATGGAACCCGAATAGGCGATAAACCTGGACCAGAGACTTGTGTGGTTAGTCAGGTCGTGGCCGACTCCCTCGCCAGGCTTCCGCTTGAAGGTTGCCGAGGTACACGACGTGTACATGGTGGTAAGTGGCGAGAGCGTGTGTGACGAAGTACACCCCTGCAGGGTTAATATGATCTATTCGAATAGCCGTGTCCGCGGTAAAGGACTTCTGGGTTGCCTGTACAGTTCATAGACAAGTGGAAGTGGATACTCTAAAATGCGCAAGATAAGCGTGAGTGCTATGGATGGCGTTCTCGTAGGGAGACGGGAGCGAATCCATAGTGGTGTATTGAGATGGCGAATATGTGGACTCGTGTGCGCCACCTCAAAAGAGTTGCTTGCAGTCGTAGTTCAGGATAGCCACCGAGTCAAAGCTGGCTTGCTGCAGTTAAACTCCACCACCCCCCCTTTGTTGATACCGATGCATATGTAGATAGTTCTGATGTAAGTCTTGCTGGGTACATTTGTACTCACGTTTGCCTATTTTATGTTTTGCAGAGAGACGTCAGTCTCGCTAGTAGTTCCGTGTGGACTTCGACGTTTAGCTTGATACCTCAGCTACGATCTTGTGCCCTCGGCAGGATCTGGGAGATAGTCAGGCTTCGCAGCCTTTTTCTTTTGTAGATGTCTGTACTCAGACATGTTAAGCTTCCGCATGTGCTTTGACTTGTATGCTTTGAATGTTGGGTCATGAGACCCATGTTTGTAATATCTGGCTCTTCGGAGCCTAATGAATAAATACTCTAAGTCGTAGAGTCTTGTTGTGATGCCATGTTGTATTTGCACATATCAAGCATATTGTGTGTATGATTGAAATGCGTGGTATGTGTGGGATCCGACAATCTAGTTGTCTATCCTTAGCAGCCTCTCTTATGGGGAAATGTAGTCTAGTGCCTCCTTGAGCCATAGTAGTCCGCTACAGCCCGGTTCACCGGAGTCCTGCTAGCCCAGCACTACTGCTCTGGACACTTGACTGGCCGGCATGTGTTTCATATCGTTCCTGTGTTTGTCCCTTCGGGGAAATGTCACGCGGTGACATCCGGAGTCCTGCCTAGCCTGCTACAGCCCGGGTTCCCGGAGTCCTGTTAGCCCAGTGCTACAGCCCGGATTCGCACGCTGCTGACCGACACGTTCGATGTTGATTCATGTATGCCTGTCCCCATACGTTAGTGCCGCTTTGGGTTCATGACTAGCCATGTCGGCCCGGGTTCTATGTCATATGGATGCTAGCGACATTGTCATATACGTGAGCCAAAAGGCGCAAACGGTCCCGGGCCATGGTAAGGCGACACCCGTGGGAGACCGCAAAGTGATATGAGGTGTTACAGGCTAGATCGGTGTGACTTGGAATCGGGGTCCCGACAGCTTTGGTATCAGAGCCTGGCTGCCTGTAGGATTACCAAGCCAAACTGGTCGAAGTTGAGTCTAGAAATGCTTTAGTTATATAAGGGAATTGATTGTGGAAGGGAACGTAAGGTTCTTTTTACTCCTTTACCTTATTGCCTTCTGATCTGAGTCATCCTCTTCTCTTCTACGGGGATTAAGAACTAGGCTTCTCATCTTTCTATCAGGATCACGTGTTATTAATCCGTAGACTCATAGGATTGTTGGTTTCAAGCCTCAGTTCAGTCTCTACTACTTCCGTATGTTCATAGTTGGTCTCGGAACCTTGATATTGTGATTCTGAATGGTTATGCCACCATTTTGCAGGATATCTCAAATCCTTTTGAGCTTTTACAGCCGCTATGTTGTCCGAGTCATCCCAGGTCTCTAAATAGTCTGATGCATTTGCAAATCCCTTCTTTCCGTTCTCGATGTTCTTTGGGCCAGTTTATCCACACTAATCGGTGAGTTGAGGTACTCTGTTGTCTCGACATATATGTTGGAGCTATTATTATGACCCTAGGTGTTTTAGAGGATCACCTAATAATCCAGCCATGTTTTGTGTTCCCAGTGTGATAATTTTGGCCACCTTTCTCGAAAGCATCCCGTGATGTTATTAGTTAGTAGGCATTCTGTTTCTGGGTTCTTGAACCCAAGATTCACCCTACTTACCTCGTGTTGATAGTGTTGCTCGTTCCTTTAGGATATTAGCAACCTTTGCGATAGTCCTCGAGGTTCATGGTACATCCTTCTTCCAAACATCATGAACTACTTATGGAAGAAGTTCCTCGCGGAACCGAAAGATCACAACTAGAGTGCTCTTGAGGAGTACTCCATTCATATTGTGACTCTGCCAGTCCTTCCTCCTCTGCATGGATTATCCGGAAGAAATATGTTGAACTTGTTCGACATACTAATCCATGCATCCACAACTCAGATAATCATATGTTCTTTTGGGTTGTCCCTCTTTAGCTGTATTCCGACCTTCATCTATCAATTGATAGTCAGGAGTAATTGTGCATTTGTGTTATCGATGCCTATTATTCTTGTTGTTTGTCAAGCCATTCTATTTCAGAATGACTAGGAGAAACTAACTCCAGAACCTCATCCATATCTAGGATCGGGTCAAAACAATTGTATTCCGCAGATCAAAATGCCAATCCAGTTTTTGTTCTGTTCTACCTTGGAGTGTAACCATCTTCATGTCAAGAGTGTCATGAGAATTGCACCAACTCTTATGAATTCTTGACGCAGTGATACTTCTCGCCATCATTATTCATTCCTCGGTCCCGTGTTGTCACAACCGGAATACCGACAAGTGAACCGTGAGGTGTGAAATCAATACTCTGAGCAACTCGTCGCTTGGCAGTTAATGGCAATACTCTCATTCTTAGCGTGCTGGTTATTGAATCGTCATCCTAAGATTGATCGTCCTACCTAGTCCTTATTTTAGGTGCACTCTTCAATCAATGAGTTAGGATTTTGTTAAACCCTTGCTCAGTTGATCATATCGTCTTGCCCTAAAGAGCAAGATTGTTCTCGAGCTTAGTAACATATCGGTGGTTCGTGATTTTCCGAATATCTTCTCAGAAGTATCACCAGGTTGTCACCTGACCGCTATGTTGAGCTCGTGATCAAGTTGGTTTCTTGTAACCAACCCTTCTCCAAGAATCTGTGTTGCCTACCCTTGAGCTAGTTGGTTAAGCTAGACAACAACTTGGAGAGTTGGAAGATAAAAGCTTGTCTAACTTAGTTCATTTCCAAAGGGATATCCTTGTGTGTGTGTGTGTCGAAGAAAGGTGATATCTTCATCGATTGGTCCTTGTGATCAGTTGTTGGACCTATTGTCGTATCAAGACTTTGATTTGAACATGGGCTATCGTCAAATCAAATCAGAACCAACGATGTTCGTAATGTTGTCTTACTCGCGGTTGATCCCTCGAGCATACACCATTATATCTTTTGGGTCTGACCAATGCTATCACTTGTTCACATAATTATGGAAGTCCATCTCCATTGGAATTTTGATAAATTGTTGCTGAGCCCATCGGCAACATTCTTATCTTCTCCATGACTCGTGTTGAACATTAAGTTAGTGTTGGAAACTTGTGCTAGCATTTTCTTCATGCTATCTCATGAAGGATATGTTTGGATGAAAGAAGTGACTTTCTTTAATTCACGTGCACTTGATGTAAGGTGTCGCCGTGGATCCGAGAAAGATTGTTTTTGTTTTCTCTGGAACCATCCCAAGTCAGTCATGCATGTGCAAAGTATGCTATGGTTTGATAGGCTCGCTACCTCCATTCTATATGTGTTCCTAGCACACCAAGCCACTGATTGATTTGTTCAAGTCAAAGGAGCTTGTTGTGCTAATTCTAGATCATGCACAAGACTCCAATATCCTCGAGGATGGTTCCCCACCTGAACTCGGTAGTGTTTTATCATAAGACTACTATGTGGTCATGCTTGTCTGGGACAGCGTGTTCACATGTGTTTAGCAGAACCAACTCATGTTTTGGAGCTTGCTATCGTAGTTCATCCCCTGAGAATCTCGCAACGTCATCTCGTCGATTTGTGTTGCAAACTTTCATTTTTCCTTCTAGACTTGATGAGTCTGGAATATCCTGACACCAACCAGATCTGAATCTCGGGCAGATATGATGGTTGGAACCTTTTCCAAGAATTATAATATTGGTCTCTCTATAACCCGGTAAGTGGATGTCCTAGCCAACACACCCAGCCGGAAGACCTATTATTGTAGTATTCTGATTGATAAAGTTGGCCACCTCCCCATAAGGATTCCGTAGGATTTACTTCCGTAGTTATTCCTTATGGATTCTTGTGTTCCCGAAGTTCGACCTTTACTTGATGGCCGCGTTGATGTTTTAAGCATTGACCGTGTTACGCTAGCACATCAAGGAGAACATTAGAAGCGGAGTGCTAAATGTCTCTCGGTCGATCATCCAGATTTGCTTCTTTGGCATTGCTAAGGAAAAATCTGAGAAAGTGTTATCTTCCTTTGCATCTGCATCCTCCATCACCGTTCATCATGGTAGTATGATGTGTTGCCAGGATCCTCAGCACGGATGTTGGTAAAACCTTGATGAATATGGAAATGCTCAAGTTCTTGAAAGCACGCTCAGTCACTAGGTTATATCCTTGGTATCAACTGGAATGTGCCTTCCATTTGCCGAGTTGTTCTATAACCATAGTTTCCTTTCCAAATTGAGTGTGCCATTCTTTTGAATTCTTTCTAACGATCATTTGTAATTGCCTTACGCTAGTATAAAGAGTTTCAATGATCTTTGTATCAAAAGTAATTCTTTTTGCCACTTAAGGGAAGAATTCTACGAGTCACCTTTCCTAAGGTGCCCCGTTATGGAGTCATGGCAACTAACTCCTCGCTGCTTTGGAACCCATGCACCATATTATCTAAGCGTGGGATTGTTGCCCACCAAATCAAACCTCATCGTTTGTTCTTCCATCCCTCTCGATGTGTTTTGTGTCTCAACTCGAGATGTTTCAACATCTCATTCCGCAAGTTGATCTTGCATAGCTCGATCTTCGAGAAGATCAATCCTGTAGAGTTTCCCTCTCTTCCGTCATCATAGTTGGATGAAGCTCCCGAAAGAAATGATGTCAAGATCAAAGGGATGCAATGAATCAACATCTTCGAGAAGAACAATGGGATCGAGAAGATTGTGTTAGCTTTTGTGTCCCCTTTTCCTCTTACCCTACGCTTGAATCTCGGGACGAGATTCTTGTTTAGTGGGGGCGAGTTGTCACATCCCTAGCTTCTCGTATTGCACTAGGCTAGCTTCAGGTGTGCATCATGTTTGAATTTTGCAGAAAATTGAAATGGGGATTGCATAAACCCTAGCATCAAAGGAATTCACTAGGCTCAACTAAAATATTCTCAGTGTTTCCAAATGGCTTTCAAAAATGTTCATCATTTCTGGAAAATGTTGGAAACAATAACCAGAGGTGCTGCACATTTTTCCATGACATATTTGGACTCTGAATTAAATCATATAGTATTTGCATTCGGGCATTTAAATGCTATTAAATATTTTAAATGCTCAAATAATCATAAACTAAAATGTTTACTGTTGGATGTATTCTAAACAGTAGCCCTGATTAGTTTCATGATTTTTGGAAATGCCCTGGCATTTTTAATAAAGCCTAGAACAAAATAACAAAATAGAAAAACAGAAACAGAAATAAAAGAGAGAGAGAGAGAGCAAACTCACCTGGCGCTTACCTGGCCTGGCCCAGCACGGCCCAAACCAGCTGGCCGACGCCAGTCGTCGTTTCCACCGCGCCAGAAGGACGCCGAGCGCGTGCTCGCCGTGCGCACACACGCGCCTGTGCCACCTCCTGCCTGCTAGCTTGCGTGGCGCCGCGGACAGACCCGCCAGAGCCGTCTGGATCGCTCTGACCGCCCCACCATTCTCCCCCTCGCCTTCCTTTCGCCCTCTCCACCATGGCCGAGACAGCCGCGAGCTCGCTGTCGCCGTAGCCATGGCCTCAGGCCCTCCCTCGCCTCGCCGACGTGTCCATGGCCTCCGCCTCGACGCCCTCATCCTCCCCGTCGACCCACTCGACGCCAGATGCCTCAAAACACCGTTCCCGACCTCTTCTTCATCGTCGGCCGCCGCGGATCCCCATCGTCGACTCGTCGCCGTCCGGCCTTCCCCGAGCTCGAAGAGGCCACCGCTGCAACCGCCGTGAGCACCTCACCCCAACCCCTCTCTCCCCGCCGTTGATTTCTTCCTCTAGCCCCACTAACCACCGCGGCCGAAGCTCGCCGCCGCCGTGCCTCGTCGCCGACGTGGCTAGAGCCACAGTGGCTCGAAGCCAAGCTCACCGCTGTGCTCAACGCAGCACCAGGAGCCCGTAGACACCACCAGCTCCTCCTCCCGTGCACCATAGCGCCGAACCCAGCCCCGTCCGAACTCCGGCCGCCGCCTTGCTCGTCGCCGGCGCTGCTCCCGGCCACCCCGCTGCCTCCCGTCCGGTCCTTTGGATGCGGACGAGCAAGAGCTACTCCCCGGTGCCCTTAGCTCACCAAACCACCCCCCCGTAGCTCAAACCCGAGCCGAGCCGCCGTCGTTTTGGTCGCCGGCGGCAAGGCTCCGGCGACCGATGACGTGGCACCGTCATTAGGCGCTAACCCCGCTGCTTAAACCGCCCACAACCACTGACAGTGGGCCCCAGGCCTGGTCAAACCTCAGTCAGCGCTGGGTTTGACCGGGATTAGCCCTGTGTCGCTGACGTGTGGCCCCCACACGTCAGGTTTGACCTGGGTCAACCCAGTTGACTGCTAACACAGGCATGACACAGTGCTGACGCAATTAATCCTTTTCTGGATTTAAAATAATTCAGGAAATTCCAGAAAATAGTGCAAACTTCTAAAATTCATAGAAATTCAACCGTAGCTCCAAATCAAATAATTTATATATGAAAAATGATCAGAAAAATCCCATCTATCCATCTGCACTGGTTTCATGCATGTTAGAGCAACCTAACCTTGCTGTTTAGATGAAACAAGATAATGCACTTATATGACTTTATAAAATGGGTTTGCATTTGAATCTTTGGTTCAAATGGACTCATCACAATATGTTCTAGCTTGCATTAGCCCAGAACACATTCATATTACCATGTCATGATCATGCATCATATTGTGCATTGCATTGATTGAATTTCTTCTCTGTTTCCGGTATTTGTCCCCCCCGGTAGACGATGTTCCGGCGTTGTGATCGTTGACACTAATGAAGACTCAATGCTATCTTTAGAAGTGCCAGGCAAGCAAAACCCCCTTGTTCATTCCGATACAATCCCACTCTCTCGCTCCTGCTCTCTTTTACTGCATTAGGACAACAACGATTCATCTGTTACTTGCTGCGGTAGTTGAACCCCTTATCCTCTGCATGACCTGTCATTGCCACAGTAAATAGATGAAACCCACTAGCATGAGTAGGTGTTGTTTGAGCCCTGATGTGCCTACTCATTCATGCTTGTTTGTCATGCCTGCTATTGCTTAGAGTTGTGTCAGGTCTGATTCATCGGGAATGAATTGGAAAGTGGTGAACATGTCCTACTGTGTGAGAGCTAAGGGTGTGAACACGATTTGGTAAAGGTAGCGGTGAGAGGCCATGTAGGAGTACATGGTGGG
Organism: Triticum aestivum; assembly: GCF_018294505.1. Classification (NCBI taxonomy): domain Eukaryota; kingdom Viridiplantae; phylum Streptophyta; class Magnoliopsida; order Poales; family Poaceae; genus Triticum; species Triticum aestivum. The sequence goes on from NC_057796.1 coordinate 450,331,314, forward strand.
TTGTCTCATTGAAACCGTCCTCAGGAACTGAGTTCTGTGTTTGTGATCCATGAACAGTTACTACCACACATTGGGTTCCGGTAACTCGACCCCTCTCGACTTATTAACCGCCTCGATCTCTGTCCAAGAGTTGCAACTAGTTTCTGGTGTTTGTAGGTTGTGTTAGTAGTCTACCAAGTGGTACCCGGTACAGGTGGGCTTGGGACAGACTAGGCACCGTGGCACGGTGTACCAAGCGTAGATCCATCCGTCGAGGTGGGCTTGGGAACCCTGTTCACATCGTTTGGGGCCGTGAGCGACACCCCGGCCGGATCTCCTTGCGGATGGAACCCGAATAGGCGATAAACCTGGACCAAAGACTTGTGTGGTTAGTCAGGTCGTGGCCGACTCCCTCGCCAGGCTTCCGCTTGAAGGTTGCCGAGGTACACGACGTGTACATGGTGGTAAGTGGCGAGAGCGTGTGTGACGAAGTACACCCCTGCAGGGTTAATATGATCTATTCGAATAGCCGTGTCCGCGGTAAAGGACTTCTGGGTTGCCTGTACAGTTCATAGACAAGTGGAAGTGGATACTCTAAAATGCGCAAGATAAGCGTGAGTGCTATGGATGGCGTTCTCGTAGGGAGACGGGAGCGAATCCATAGTGGTGTATTGAGATGGCGAATATGTGGACTCGTGTGCGCCACCTCAAAAGAGTTGCTTGCAGTCGTAGTTCAGGATAGCCACCGAGTCAAAGCTGGCTTGCTGCAGTTAAACACCACCGCCCCCCTTTGTTGATACCGATGCATATGTAGATAGTTCTGATGTAAGTCTTGCTGGGTACATTTGTACTCACGTTTGCCTATTTTATGTTTTGCAGAGAGACGTCAGTCTCGCTAGTAGTTCCGTGTGGACTTCGACGTTTAGCTTGATACCTCAGCTACGATCTTGTGCCCTCGGCAGGATCTGGGAGATAGTCAGGCTTCGCAGCCTTTTTCTTTTGTAGATGTCTGTACTCAGACATGTTAAGCTTCCGCATGTGCTTTGACTTGTATGCTCTGAATGTTGGGTCATGAGACCCATGTTTGTAATATCTGGCTCTTCGGAGCCTAATGAATAAATACTCTAAGTCGTAGAGTCTTGTTGTGATGCCATGTTGTATTTGCACATATCAAGCATATTGTGTGTATGATTGAAATGCTTGGTATGTGTGGGATCCGACAATCTAGTTGTCTATCCTTAGCAGCCTCTCTTATGGGGAAATGTAGTCTAGTGCCTCCTTGAGCCATAGTAGTCCGCTACAGCCCGGTTCACCGGAGTCCTGCTAGCCCAGCACTACTGCTCTAGACACTTGACTGGCCGGCATGTGTTTCATATCGTTCCTGTGTCTGTCCCTTCGGGGAAATGTCACGCGGTGACATCCGGAGTCCTGCCTAGCCTGCTACAGCCCGGGTTCCCGGAGTCCTGTTAGCCAGTGCAACAGCCCGGATTCGCACGCTGCTGACCGACACGTTCGATGTTGATTCATGTATGCCTGTCCCCATACGTTAGTGCCGCTTTGGGTTCACGACTAGCCATGTCGGCCCGGGTTCTATGTCATATGGATGCTAGTGACATTGTCATATACGTGAGCCAAAAGGCGCAAACGGTCCCGGGCCATGGTAAGGCGACACCCGGGGGAGTACCGTGCGTGAGGCCGCAAAGTGATATGAGGTGTTACAGGCTAGATCGGTGTGACTTGGAATCGGGGTCCCGACACTACGGGACTTGCAAACTTCAACACACGTATCTCTCAATTTCACAATTACTCAACTAGCACAACTTTAATATCACTATCTCCATATCTCAAAACAATCATCAAGTATCAAACTTCTCATAGTATTCAATGCACTTTCTATGATAGTTTTTATTATACCTATCTTGGATGCCTATTATATTAGGACTAATTTCCACCAAAGAAAAATACATGCTGTTCTAAAAGACTCTCAAAATAATATAAGTGAAGCATGAGAGATCAATAATTTCTCTAAAATAAAACCACCACTGTGCTCTAAAAGATTTAAGTGAAGCACTAGAGCAAAAACTATATAGCTCAAAAGATATAAGTGAAGCACATAGAGTATTCTAATAAATTCTGAATCATGTGTGTCTCTCTCAAAAGGTGTGTACAGCAAGGATGATTGTGGTAAGCTAAAAAGAAAAGACTCAAATCATACAAGACGCTCCAAGCAAAACACATATCATGTGGTGAATAAAAATATAGCTCCAAGTAAAGTTACCGATAAACGAAGACGAAAGAGGGGATGCCTTCCGACGCATCCCCAACCTTAGGCTTTTGGTTGTCCTTGAATTTTACCTTGGGGTTCCATGGGCATCCCCAAGCTTAGGCTCTTGCCACTCTTTGTTCCATAATCCATCAAATCTTTACCCAAAACTTGAAAACTTCACAACACAAAACTCAACAGAAAATCTCATAAGCTCCGTTAGCGAAATAAAACAAATCACCACTTTAAGGTACTGTAATGAACTCATTCTTGATTTATATTGGTGTTAAACTTACTGTATTCTAACTTCTCTATAGTTTATAAGCTCTTTTACTAGCCATAGATTCATCAAAATAAGCAAACAACACACGAAAAACAGAATCTGTCAAAAACAGAATAGTCTGTAGTAATATGTATCTAATGCGAACTTCTGGAAGCTAAAAAATTCTACCAAATTAGGAAGTCCTAGATAATTTGTTTATTGAACTACTTCAAAAAAAATCAACTGAAAAGCACGTTCATGTGAATTATGAAAACTAATCGCGTGCGCGCAAAGTTTCTGTTTTTTACAGCAAGATCAAATAACTATCACCGTAGATTATCGTAATGGTTTTACTTGGCACAAACACTAATTAAAACACAAAAACGAATCTAACCAGAGGCTAGATCAAAAACTTATTACTAAACAGAACCAAAACGCAAGGAAACTAAAATAAAATTGGGTTGCCTCCCAACAAGCGCTATCGTTTAACACCCCTAGCTAGGCATAAAAACAAGGATAGATCTAGGTATTGCCATCTTTGGTTGGCAATTCTTCAATAGCACATTTATAACCCTTAGGAATTCCTTTCTTTTTATTAATTATCAAACTCCTAGGCAAGAAATCAAGAAATTCGTTTGTAGCAAAAGGTTCCTTAATGATAGCAAAGAAATTGGGGTGAACACTTATTGATTTGAGCTCCGCGGTATTCGTACTAGAAGATTCACCCTTATTTTTAGGAACATACATAAATTTGGCAGTTTTTGGAGTGTTTCTTATGGAAGAAAAAGCGTACCCTAGATTGGTAATAATTCCCTCAAGTTTATCGATTCTAGAGGAATCTTGATCTATTCTTTCATTAACCATAGGTTCATTTTCTTTAAAAAAAATTCAAGGTAACTCCTAACTTAGATCCATATTGGGTAATTTTATTGTGGATCTTTTTATCCAAATTCTCAATCAATTCCATAGTGCAACTTTATTTTCAAAAAATTCAAGCCTTTGCATAACATGTTCCAAAGTTAACATAGTTCCATTAACCAAAAGAGGTGGTGAGCCAAATAAATTTATCATAGCTTTATAAGAATCAAAAGTATGGCTACCCAAAAAATTCCCTCCGGGAATGGTATCAAGAATATATCTATACCAGGGAGTAACGCCTACATAAAAGGTACGCAGAAGAACGGAAGTGGATTGCTTCCTAGTAGATCTATTTTGAGCATTGCAAATTCTATACCAAGCATCTTTTAGATTTTCTCCCTCTCTTTTTTTGAAGTGAAGAACTTCGAACTCGGGGGACAAAGGAGTAGATAAAGGACTAGCCATAACAACAATGCAAGCGAAAAAGAGGCGAACGGAAGAGAGGGCGAATAAAACGACAAGGGTGAAGTGGGGGAGAGGAAAACGAGAGGCAAATGGCAAATAATGTAATGCGAGGGATAAGAGTTTGTGATGGGTACTTGGTATGTCTTGACTTGTGCATAGACTCCCCAGCAATGGCGCCAGAAATCCTTCTTGCCACCTCTTGAGCACAGCGTTGGGTTTTCCTTGAAGAGGAAAGGGTGATGCAGCGAAGTAGCGTAAGTATTTCCCTCAGTTTTTGAGAACCAAGGTATCAATCCAGTAGGAGGCCACACGCAAGTCCCACGCACCTACACAAACAAATAAGAACCTTGCAACCAACGTGATAAAGGGGTTGTCAAGCCCTTCACGGCCACTTGCAAAAGTGAGATCTGATGGAGATGATAAGATAATATTTTTGGTATTTTTATGATAGAGACTAAAAGTAAAGAAAGCAAAATAAACGGCGACATAAATAACTAGTTGACGGAAGATTAATATGATGGAAAATAGACCCGGGGGCCATAGGTTTCACTAGTGGCTTCTCTCAAGATAGCATAAGTATTACGGTGGGTGAACAAATTACTGTCGAGCAATTGATAGAATTGAGCATAGTTATGAGAATATCTAGGTATGATCATGTATATAGGCATCACGTCCGCGACAAGAAGACCGACTCCTGCCTGCATCTACTACTATTACTCCACACATCGACCGCTATCCAGCATGCATCTAGAGTATTAAGTTCATAAGAATGGAGTAACGCATTAGGCAAGATGACATGATGTAGAGGGATAAACTCAAGCAATATGATATAAACCCCATTTTTTATCCTCGATGGTAACAATACAATACGTGTCGTTTCCCTTTCTGTCACTGGGATTGATCACCACAAGATTGAACCCAAAGCTAAGCACTTCTCCCATTGCAAGAAGATCAATCTAGTAGGCCAAACCAAACCGATAATTCGAAGAGACTTGCAAAGATAACCAATCATACATAAAAGAATTCAGAGGAAAATCAAATATTGTTCATAGATAATCTTGATCATAAACCCATAATTCATCAGATCTCGACAAACACACTGCAAAAGAAGATTACATCGAATAGATCTCCAAGAGAATCAAGGAGAACTCTGTATTGAGATCCAAAGAGAGAGAAGAAGCTATCTAGCTAATAACTATGGACCCGAAGGTCTGAGGTAAACTACTCACACATCATCGGAGAGGCTATGATGTTGATGTAGAAGCCCTCCGTGATCAATGCCCCCTCCAGCGGAGCGCCGGAAAAGGCCCCAAGATGGGATCTCACGGGTACAGAAGGTTGCGGCGGTGGAAATAGGGTTTCATGGTGCTCCTGGATGTTTTCAAAATACGTAGGTATATATAGGAGGAAGAAGTAGGTCGGTGGAGCTACGAGGGGCCCAAGAGGGTGGGGCGCGCGCCCAGGGGGCAGGCGCGCCTCCCTGCCTCGTGGCCTCCTCGTTGATGCCTTGACGTCCACTCCAAGTCCTCTGGATCAGGTTAGTTCCAAAAATCACGTTCCCGAAGGTTTCATTCTGTTTGGACTCCGTTTGATATTCCTTTTCTGCGAAACACTAAAATAGGCAAAAAAAACAGCAATCTGGGCTGGGCCTCTGGTTAATAGGTTAGTCCCAAAAATAATATAAAAGTATATGATAAAGCCCATTAAACATCCAAAACAGATAATATAATAGCATGGAACAATAAAAAATTATAGATACGTTGGAGACGTATCAAGCATCCCCAAGCTTAATTCCTGCTCGTCCTCGAGTAGGTAAATGATAAAAACAGAATTTTTGATGTGGAATGCTACCTAGCATATTCCTCAATGTAACTTTCTTTATTGTGGCATGAATGTTCAAATCCGAAAGATTCAAGATAAAATTTTAATATTGACATAAAAATAATAATACTTCAAGCATACTAACTAAGCAATTATGTCTTCTCAAAATAACATGGCCAAAGTAAGTTCATCCCTACAAAATCATATAGTTTGGCTATGTCCCATCTTCGTCACACAAAATATTCAAATCATGCACAACCTCGGTTTCAACCAAGCAATTGTTTCATACTTAAGAATTTTCAAACTCTTTCACCTTTCACGCAATACATGAGCGTGAGCCATGGACATAACACTATGGGTGGAATAGAATATGATGATGGGGGTTATGTGGAGAAGACAAAAAGAGAAGATAGTCTCACATCAACTAGGCGTATCAACGGGCTATGGAGATGCCCATCAATAGATATTAATGTGAGTGAGTAGGGATTGCCATGCAATGGATGCACTAGAGCTATAAATGTATGAAAGCTCAACAAATAAAACTAAGTGGGTGTGCATGCAACTTGCTTGCTCACGAAGACCTAAGGCATTTGAGAAAGCCCATTGTTGGAATATACAATCCAAGTTCTACAATGAAAAATTCCCACTAGTATATAAATGTGACAAAACAAGAGACTCTCTATCATAAAGATCATGGTGCTACTTTGAAGCACAAGTATGGAAAAAGGATAGTAGCATTGTCCCCTTTTTATTTCTTTTCTCTTTTTTGGGCCTTTTTTTATTTGGCCTTTCTTTTTTTCTTTTTTTGGAGACAATGCTCTATGAATGACGAACATCACACTTCCATTCATTTACAACTCAATGATTACAACTCGATACTAGAACAAGATATGACTCTAAATGAATGCTTCCGGCGGTGTACCGGGATGGGCAATGAATCAAGAGCGACATGTATAAAATAATATGCATGGTGGCTTTGCCAAAAATACGATGTCAACTACATGATCATCATGGCAATATGACAATGATGAAGCGTGTCATAATAAACGGAATGGTGGAAAGTTGCATGGCAATATATCTCGGAATGGCTATGGAAATGCCATGATAGGTAGGTATGGTGGCTGTTTTGAGGAAGATATAAGGAGGTTTATGTGTGATAGAGCATATCATATCACGGGGTTTGGATGCACCGGCGAAGTTTGCACCAACTCACGAGGTGAGAAAGGGCAATGCACGGTACCGAAGAGGCTAGCAATGATGGAAGGGTGAGAGTGCGTATAATCCATGGACTCAACATTAGTCATAAAGAACTCACATACTTATTGCAAAAATCTACAAGTCATCAAAACTAAGCACTACGCGCATGCTCCTAGGGGGGAGGTTGGTAGGAGTTAACCATCAAAACTAAGCACTTCATGTTTCAAATTTGTTACACAAAGGTTACCATACGTGCATGCTACGGGACTTGCAAACTTCAACACACGTATCTCTCAATTTCACAATTACTCAACTAGCACAACTTTAATATCACTATCTCCATATCTCAAAACAATCATCAAGTATCAAACTTCTCATAGTATTCAATGCACTTTCTATGATAGTTTTTATTATATTAGGACTAATTTCTACCAAAGAAAAATACATGCTGTTCTAAAAGACTCTCAAAATAATATAAGTGAAGCATGAGAGATCAATAATTTCTATAGAATAAAACCACCACCGTGCTCTAAAAGATTTAAGTGAAGCAGTAGAGCAAAAACTATATAGCTCAAAAGATATAAGTGAAGCACATAGAGTATTCTAATAAATTCCGAATCATGTGTGTCTCTCTCAAAAGGTGTGTACAGCAAGGATGATTGTGGTAAACTAAAAACCAAAGACTCAAATCATACAAGACGCTCCAAGCAAAACACATATCAGGTGGTGAATAAAAATATAGCTCCAAGTAAAGTTACCGATAAACGAAGACGAAAGAGGGGATGCCTTCCGGGGCATCCCCAAGCTTGGGCTTTTGGTTGTCCTTGAATTTTACCTTGGGGTGCCATGGGCATCCCCAAGCATAGGCTCTTGCCACTCTTTGTTCCATGATCCATCAAATCTTTACCCAAAACTTGAAAACTTCACAACACAAAACTCAACAGAAAATCTCATAAGCTCCGTTAGCGAAATAAAACAAACCACCACTTTAAGGTACTATAATTAACTCATTCTTTGTTTATATTGGTGTTAAACCTACTGTATTCTAACTTTTCTATGGTTCATAAGCTCTTTTACTAGCCATAGATTCATCAAAATAAGCAAACAACACACAAAAAACAGAATCTGTCAAAAACAGAACAGTCTGTAGTAATCTGTATCTAACGCAAACTTATGGAGCCTGAAAAATTATACCAAATTAGGAAGTCCTAGATAATTTGTTTATTGAACTACTGCAAAAAGAATCAACTGAAAATCACGTTCCTGTGAATTATGAAAACTAATCTCGCGCGCGCAAAGTTTCTGTTTTTTACAGGAAGATCAAATAACTATCACCGTAGATTATCCTAACGGTTTTACTTGGCACAAACACTAATTAAAACACAAAAACGAATCTAACCAGAGGCTAGATCAAAAACTTATTACTAAACAGAACCAAAAAACAAGGAATTAAAATAAAATTGGGTTGCCTCCCAACAAGCGTTATCGTTTAACGCCCCTAGCTAGGCATAAAAACAAGGATAGATCTAGGTATTGCCATCTTTGGTTTTTACTTCTTTAGCGGAATCACTCTCGAATCCGGGAGGTTCCTTACGTTTCCCTTCATATTCGGAAATTTTTAGATCTAAAGAATCCAACCGCTTATTGCAAAGGGTAATCAACGTATTCATGCGGTGAAGATTCCCGCTAACGCTTTTTAGAGGTTCAAGAGATTTTTGTAATATTTTCGTTACTTCGCAAATCTTCTAAAAAACTTGTGTTTCTTCCTGGGCATGATGCGATCCTTTTTGTTGAGGTAGTGTTCCCACTATTCCCTCTATAATTTCAAGTGCAAAACTTGGATCAATTTCGATAAAATTTCCTTTGGCATTACAATCCAAGAGCTGACTATGGGACATATTTAATCCAACACAGAAATTGCGAAGTAAGATTCTAAAATTCACCTCTAGGGTGCAGTTGCGATAAGATTCCATCATTATACACCAAGCATCTTTTAAATTTTCTCCTTGTCTTTGTTTGAAGTGAAGAACTTCAAACTCGGGGGACAAAGGAGTAGATAAAGGACTAGCCATAACGACGATGCAAGAGAAAAAGAGGCGAACGGAAGAGAGGGCGAATAAAATGGCAAGGGTGAAGTGGGGGAGAGGAAAACGAGAGGAAAATGGCAAATAATGTAATGCGAGGGATAAGAGTTTGTGATGGGTACTTGGTATGTCTTGACTTGTGCGTAGACTCCCCCGCAACGGCGCCAGAAAAGATTCTTGATGACCCACAAGTATAGGGGATCTATCGTAGTCCTTTCGATAAGTAAGAGTGTCGAACACAACGAGGAGCAGAAGGAAATGATAAGCAGTTTTCAGTAAGGTATTCTCTGCAAGCACTGAAATTATCGGTAACAGATAGTTTTATGATAAGTTAATTGGTAACGAGCAACAAGTAACAAAAGTAAATAAGGTGCAGCAAGGTGGCCCGATCCTTTTGTAGCAAAGGACAAGCCTGGACAATTTCTTATATAGAGGAAAATGCTCCCGAGGACACATGGGAATTATCGTCAAGCTAGTTTTCATCACGCTCGTATGATTCGCGTTCGGTACTTTGATAATTTGATATGTGGGTGGACCGGTGCTTGGGTGCTGCCCTTACTTGGACAAGCATCCCACTTATGATTAACTCCTATTGCAAGCATCCGCAACTACAAAAGAAGTATTAAGGTAAACCTAACCATAGCATGAAACATGTGGATCCAAATCAGCCCCTTACGAAGCAACACATAAACCGGGGTTTAAGCTTCTGTCACTCTAGCAACCCATCATCTACTTATTACTTCCCAATGCCTTCCTCTAGGCCCAAACAATGGTGAAGTGTCATGTAGTCGACGTTCACATGACACCACTAGAGGAGAGACAACATACATCTCATCAAAATATCGAACGAATACCAAATTCACATGACTACTAATAGCAAGACTTCTCCCATGTCCTCAGGAACAAACGTAACTACTCACAAATCATATTCATGTTCATAATCAGAGGGGTATTAGTATGCATTAAGGATCTTAACATATAATCTTCCACCGAATAAACCAACTAGCATCAACTACAAGGAGTAATCAACACTATTAGCAACCCACACGTACCAATCTGAGGCTTTGGGACAAAGATTGGATACAAGAGATGAACTAGGGTTTGAGAGGAGATGGTGCTGGTGAAGATGTTGATGGAGATTGACCCCCTCCCGATGAGAGGATCGTTGGTGATGATGATGGCGATGATTTCCCCCTCCCGGAGGGATGTTTCCCCGACAGAACAGCTCCGCCGGAGCTCTAGATTGGTTCCGCCAAGGTTCCGCCTCGTGGCGGTGGAGTTTCGTCCCGCAAGCTTGCTTATGATTTTTTCCAGGGTAAAAGACTTCATATAGGAGAAGATGGACACCGGAGGCCTGCCAGGGGGCCCACGAGGCAGGGGGCGCGCCCAGGGGGTAAGGCGCGCCCCCACCCTCGTGGCCAGGGTGTGGGCCCCCTCTAGTATTTTCTTCGCTCAGTATTTTTTATAAATTCCAAAAATGACTTCCGTGGAGTTTCAGGACTTTTGGAGTTGCGCAGAATAGGTCTCTAATATTTGCTCCTTTTCAAGCCCAGAATTCCAGCTGCCGGCATTCTCCCTCTTCGTGTAAACCTTGTAAAATAAAAGAGAAAAGGCATAAGTATTGTGACATAATGTGTAATAACAGGCCATAATGCAATAAATATCAATATCAAAGCATGATGCAAAATGGACGTATCAACTCCCCCAAGCTTAGACCTCGCTTGTCCTCAAGCGAAAGCCGATATCGAAAAATATGTCCACATGTTTAGAGATAGAGGTGTCCATAAAATAAAATACGGACATGAGGGCATCATGATCATTCTTATAACAGCAACATATATGAATATTGTCATATGAATTCTTATGATAAAGTAACAATCTATTCACAATGTCAAGTATGAATCAGAAACTTTATTGAAAACTAACAAACTATAATCTCGGTCATTGAAGCAATTGCAATTTATCATAACATAGGAAAGAGTCTATGTAAGAGCTTTTCAGCAAGTCCACATACTCAACTATCATTTAGTCTTTCACAATTGCTAACACTCACGCAATACTTGTGGTTATGAAGTTTTAATCGGACACACAGAAAGATAGGGGCTTATAGTGTTGCCTCCCAACCTTTTACCTCAAGGGTAATGTCAACAATAATAGTTCATGCTAACTTACATCCAATTGGATATATATATCAGGATCTTTCCAACACAATGTGCTTTCCAAAGGGTAAAATATAAAAAGGAAAGGTGAAGATCACCATGACTCTTGCATAAGGTAGAAGATAAAAGTAAAAGATAGGCCCTTCGCAGAGGGAAGCAGAGGTTGTCATGTGCTTTTAAGGGTGGATGCACAAAATCTTAATGCGAAAGAACGTCACTTTATATTACCACTTGTGATATAGACCTTTATTATGCAGTCCGTCGCTTTTATTACTTCTACATCACAAGATCGTATAAAGCTTATTTTCTCCCACACTAATAAATCATACATATTTAGAGAGCAATTTTTATTGCTTGCAACGATGACAACTTACTTGAAGGATCTTACTCGATCCATAGGTAGAGATGGTGGACTCTCATGGCAAAAATGGGTTAAAGGGTATTTGGAAGCACAAGTAGTATCTCTACTTGGTTCAAAGAATTGGCTAGCATGAGGGGGAAAGGCAAGCTCAAGATGTTGGATGTGTTGGGGAACGTAGCAGAAATTCAAACTTTTCTACGCATCACCAAGATCAATCTATGGATTAACTAGCAACGAGAGAGGGGAGTGCATCTTCATACCCTTGAAGATCGCGATGCGGAAGCGTTGCAAGAATGCGGTTGGTGGAGTCGTACACGAAGCGATTCAGATCGCGGCCGAATCCGATCTAAGCACCGAACAACGGTGCCTCCGTGTTCAACACACATGCAGCCCGGTGACGTCTCCCGTGCCTTGATCCAGCAAGGAGAGAGGGAGAGGTTGGGGAAGACTCCGTCCAGCAGCAGCACAACGGCATGGTGGTGATGGAGGAGCGTGGCACTCCAGCAGGGCTTCGCCAAGCACTGCGAGAGACGAGGAGGGAGAGGGGTAGGGCTGCGCCAAGAGAGAGGGAGACTCGTGTCTATGGCAGCCCCAAAACCCCCACTATATATAGGGGAAGGGGAGGAGGCTGCGCCCCCTCTAGGGTTCCCACCCCTAGGGGGGCGGCAGCCCTAGATGGGATGGAGGGGGCGGCCAAGAGGGGGAGAGAGGGGGGCGCGCCCTAGGGTGGGCCTTAGGCCCATCTGCGCCTAGGGTTTCCCCCTTTCCCCTCCAAGCTGCGCCTTGGGCCCTGGTGGGAGGCGCACCAGCCCACTCAGGGGCTGGTCCCTTCCCACTATTGGCCCATGCAAGCCTCTGGGGCTGGTGGCCCCTCCCGGTGGACCCCCGGAACCCTCCGGTGGTCCCGGTACATTACCGGTGACGCCCGAAACTCTTCCGGTGGCCAAAACCTCACTTCCTATATATTATTCTTTACCTCCGGACCATTCCGGAACTCCTCGTGACGTCCGGGATCTCATCCGGGACTCCGAACAACATTCGGTAACCACGTATATCTATTCCCTATACCCCTAGCGTCATCGAACCTTAAGTGTGTAGACCCTACGGGTTCGGGAACCATGCAGACATGACCGAGACGTTCTCCGGCCAATAACCAACAGCGGGATCTGGATACCCATGTTGGCTCCCACATGTTCCACGATGATCTCATCGGATGAACCACGATGTCGGGGATTCAATCAATCCCGTATACAATTCCCTTTGTCAATCGGTATGTTACTTGCCCGAGATTCGATCGTCGGTATCCCAATACCTCGTTCAATCTCGTTACCGGCAAGTCACTTTACTCGTTCCGTAATGCATGATCCCGTGGCTAACTCATTAGTCACATTGAGCTCATTATGATGATGCATTACCGAGTGGGCCCAGAGATACCTCTCCGTCATACGGAGTGACAAATCCCAGTCTCGATTCGTGCCAACCCAACAGACACTTTCGGAGATACTTGTAGTGCACCTTTATAGTCACCCAGTTACGTTGTGACGTTTGGTACACCCAAAGCATTCCTACGGTATCCGGGAGTTGCACAATCTCATGGTCTAAGGAAATGATACTTGACATTAGAAAAGCTCTTAGCAAACGAACTACACGATCTTGTGCTATGCTTAGGATTGGGTCTTGTCCATCACATCATTCTCCTAATGATGTGATCCCGTTATCAATGACATCCAATGTCCATGGTCAGGAAACCATAACCATCTATTGATCAACGAGCTAGTCAATTAGAGGCTTACTAGGGACATGTTGTGGTCTATGTATTCACACATGTATTACGGTTTCCAGTTAATACAATTACAGCATGAACAATAGACGATTATCATGAACAAGGAAATACAATAATAACCATTTTATTATTGCCTCTAGGGCATATTTCCAATAGTCTCCCACTTGCACTAGAGTCAATAATCTAGTTCACATCACTATGTGATTGTAATGAATCCAACACCCATGGGGTTTGTTCATATCTCGCTCGTGAGAGAGGTTATTAGTCAATGGGTCTGAACCTTTCAGATCCGTGTGTGCTTTACAAATCTCTATGTCATCTTGTAGATGCAGGTACCACGCGCTACTTGGAGCTATTCCAAATAACTGCTTTACTATACGAATCCGGTTCACTACTCAGAGTCATCCAGATTAGTGTCAAAGTTTGCATCGACGTAACCCTTTACGACGAACTCTTTTACCACCTCCATAATCGAGAAAATTCCCTAGTCCACTAGTTACTAAGGATAAGTTCGACCGTTGTCATGTGATCCATTCCTGGATCACTATTGTACCCCTTGACTAACTCATGGCAAGGCACACTTCAGGTGCGGTACACAGCATAGCATACTGAAGAGCCTACGTCTTAAGCATAGGGGACGACCTTCGTCCTTTGTCTCTCTTCTGCCGTGGTCAGGTCTTGAGTCTTACTCAATACTCACACCTTGTAACACAACCCTTATAGATCTTGATGCTCAATATTCAAGTAGCTTAATCCAGGTTTTCCATTGAAAAACACTTTTCAAATAACCCTGTATGGTTTCCAGAAATTCTACATCATTTCTGATCAACAATATGTTAACAACATATACTCATCAAAAATTCTATAGTGCTCCCACTCACTTCTTTGGAAATACAAGTTTCTCATAAACTTTGTAAAGACCCAAAATCTTTGATCATCTCAACAAAGCGTACATTCCAACTCCGAGATGCTTACTCCAGTCCTTAGAAGGATTGCTGGAGCTTTGCATACTTGTTAGCATCTTTCAGGATTGACAAAACCATCTGGTTGTATCACATACAACCTTTCCTCAAGAAAATCGTCGAGGAAACAATGTTTTGACATCCTATCTGCAAGATTTCATAAATAATGCAGTAACCGCTAATATAGTTCCAACAGACTCCTAGCATCGCTACGAGTGAGAAAATCTCATCGTAGTCAACTCCTTGAACTTGTCGGAAAACATCTTATTGACAAGTCGAGCTTTCTTAATGGTGATACTTACCATCATAGTTTGTCTTCCCTTTTAAAATCCATGTGTACCCAACAGCCTTACGACTATCAAGTAGTTCTTTCAAAGTCTATACTTTGTTTTCATACAGGGATCCTCTCGGTTTTATGGCCTCAAGCCATTCGTCGGAATCCGGGCCCACCATCGCTTCTCCATAGCTCGTAGGTTCATTGTTGTCTAGCAACATGACTTCCAAGACATGATTACGTACCACTCTGAAGTAGTACATATCCTTGTCGTCCTACGAGGTTTGGTAGTGACTTGATCCGAAGTTTCATGATCACTATCATAAGCTTCCACTTCAATTGGTGTAGGTGCCACAGGAACAACTTATTGTGCCCTGCTACACACTAGTTGAAGTGACGTTACAATAACCTCATCAAGTCTCCACCATCCTCCCACTCAATTCTTTCGAGAGAAACTTTTCCTCGAGAAAGGACCCGTTTCTAGAAACAATCACTTTTGCTTCCAGATCTGAAATAGGAGGTGTACCCAACTGTTTTGGGTATTCTATGAAGATGCATTTATCCGCTTTGGGTTCGAGCTTATCAGCCTGAAAATTTTCCACATAAGCATCGTAGCCCCGAACTTTTAAGAAACGACAGCTTAGGTTTCTCTAAACCATAGTTCATACGGTGTCGTCTCAACGGAATTGCGTGGTGCCCTATTTAAAGTGAATGCGGTTGTCTTTAATGCCTAACCCATAAACGATAGTGGTAATTCGATAAGAGACATCATGGTATGCACCATATCCAATAGGGTGCAGTTATGATGTTCGGACACACCATCACACTATGGTGTTCCAGGCGGTATTAGTTGTGAAACAATTTCCACAATGTCTTAATTGTATGCCAAACTCGTAACTCAGATATCTCTATGATCATATCATAGACATTTTATCCTCTTGTCACGACGATCTTCAACTTCACTCTGAAATTACTTGAACCTTTCAATAATTCAGACTTGTGTTTCATCAAGTAAATATACTCAGCATTTACTCAAATCATCTGTGAAGTAAGAACATAACGATATCCACTGCGTGCCTCAGCACTCATTGGACTGCACACATCAAAATGTATTACTTCCAACAAGTTGCTTTCTTGTTCCATCTTACTGAAAACGAGGCCTTTCAGTCATCTTGCCCATGTGTTATGATTTGCAAGTCTCAAGTGATTCAAAATCAAGTGAGTCCAAACGATCCATCTGTATGGAGTTTCTTCATGCATATCTACCAATAGACATGGTTCGCATGTCTCAATCTTTTCAAAAACGAGTGAGTCCAAAGATCCATCAACAGGGAGCTTCTTCATGCGTTTTATACCAATATGACTCAAATGGCAGTGCCACAAGTATGTGGTACTATCATTACTATCTTATATCTTTTGGCATGAACAGGTGTATCACTACGATCGAGATTCAATAAACCATTCATTTTAGGTGCAAGACCATTGAAGGTATTATTCAAATAGACAGAGTAACCATTATTCTCCTTAAATGAATAACCGTATTGCGATAAACATAATCCAATCATGTCTATGCTCAACGCAAACACCAAATAACAATTATTTAGGTTTAACACCAATCTCGATGGTAGAGGGAGCATGCGATGCTCCAACGCATATCGTCATCTCACCTTTAGCTAGTCTCCGTTTATTCCGTAGCCTTTTATTTCGAGTTACCAACACTTAGCAACCGAACCGGTGTCTAATACCCTTGTGCTACTAGGAGTACTAGTAAAGTACACATTAATATAATGTATATCCAATATACTTCTATCGACCTTGCCTGCCTTCTCATCTACCAAGTATCTAGGGTAGTTCTGCTTCAGTGACCGTTCCCCTCATTACAGAAGCACTTAGTCTCGGGTTTGGGTTCAACCTTGGGTTTCTTCACTAGAGCAGCAACTGATTTGCCGTTTCATGAAGTATCCCTTCTTTCCCTTGCCCTTCTTGAAACTAGTGGTTTTACTAACCATCAACAATTGATGCTCCTACTTGATTTCTACTTTCGCGGTGTCAAACATCGCGAGTTGCTCAAGGATCATCATGTCTGTCCCTGATATGTTATAGTTCATCACGAAGCTCTAATAGCTTGGTGGCAGTGACTATGGAGAACCATCACTATCTCATCTGGAAGATTAACTTCCACTCGATTCAAGCGATTGTAGTACTCAGACAATCTGAGCACATGCTCAACGATTGAGCTTTTCTCTCTTAGTTTGCAGGCTTAAGAAACTTGTCAGAGGTCTCATACTTCTTGACGTGGGCACTAGTCTGAAATCCTAATTTCAGTCTTTGGAACATCTCATATGTTCTACGACGTTTCAAAAACGTCTTTGGCGCCTCAATTCTAAACCGTTAGCATTACGCACTGAACTATCACGTAGTCATCAAAACGTGTATGTCAGATGTTTCGTAACATCTACAGACGACACTCGAGGTTCAGCACACCGAGCGGTGCATTAAGGACATAAGCCTTCTGCGCAGCAATGAGGATAATCCTCAGTTCATGGACCCAGTCCGCATAATTTCTACTATCAACTTTCAACTAAATTTCCTCTAGGAACATATCTTGAACAGTAGAACTAAAGCATAAGCTACGACATAATTTGCAAAGACCTTTTGACTATGTTCATGATAATTAAGTTCATCTGATTATTTAATGAACTCCCACTTAGATAGACATCCCTCTAGTCATCTAAGTGATACATGATCCGAGTCAGCTAGGCCGTGTCCGATCATCACGTGAGACGGACTAGTCATCATCGGTGAACATCTTCATGTTTATCGTATCTACTATACAACTCATGTTCGACCTTTCGGTCTCTTGTGTTCCGAGGCCATGTCTGTACATGCTAGGCTCGTCAAGTCAACCTAAGTGTTTCGCATGTGTAAATCTGGCTTACACCCGTTGTATGCGAACGTTAGAATCTATCACACCCGATCATCACGTGGTGCTTCGAAACAACGAACCTTCGCAACGGTGCACAGTTAGGGGGAACACATCTCTTGAAATTTTAGTGAGGGATCATCTTATTTATGCTACCGTCGTTCTAAGCAAATAAGATGTAAACATGACAAACATCACATGCAAATCATAAAGTGACATGACATGGCCAGTATCATCTTGCGCCTTTTGATCTCCATCTTCGAGGCGCGGCATGATCACCTTCGTCACCGGCATGACACCATGATCTCCATCATCGTGTCTTCATGAAGTTGTCTCGCCAACTATTACTTCTACTACTATGGCTAACGGTTAGCAATAAAGTAAAGTAATTACATGGCGTTTTTCAATTGACACGCAGGTCATACAATAAATTAAGACAACTCCTATGGCTCCTGCCGGTTGTCATACTCATCGACATACAAGTCGTGATTCCTATTACAAGAACATGATCAATCTCATACATCACATATATATAATTCATCACATCCTTTTGGCCATATCACATCACATAGCATACCCTGCAAAAACAAGTTAGACGTCCTCTAATTGTTGTTGCATGTTTTACGTGGCTGCTATGGGTTTCTAGCAAGAACGTTTCTTACCTACACAAAAGCCACAACGGTGATATGCCAATTGCTATTTACCCTTCATAAGGACCCTCTTCATCGAATCCGATCCGACTAAAGTGGGAGAGACAGACACCCGCTAGCCACCTTATGCATCAAGTGCATGTCAGTCGGTGGAACCTGTCTTACGTAAGAGTACGTGTAAGGTCAGTCCGGGCTGCTTCATCCCACAATGCCGCCGAATCAAGATAAGACTAGTAAAGGTAAGCAAATTGAACAAATCATTGCCCACAACTACTTTGTGTTCTACTCGTGCATAGAATCTACGCATAGACCTAGCTCATGATGCAACTGTTGGGGAACGTAGCAGAAATTCAAAATTTTCTACGCATCACCAAGATCAATCTATGGATTAACTAGCAACGAGAGAGAGGGGAGTGCATCTTCATACCCTTGAAGATCGCGATGCGGAAGCGTTGCAAGAACGCGGTTGGTGGAGTCGTACACGAAGCGATTCAGATCGCGGCCGAATCCGATCTAAGCACCGAACAACGGTGCCTCCGCGTTCAACACACATGCAACCCGGTGACGTCTCTCGTGCCTTGATCCAGCAAGGAGAGAGGGAGAGGTTGGGGAAGACTCCGTCCAGCAGCAGCACAACGGCATGGTGGTGATGGAGGAGCGTGGCACTCCAGCAGGGCTTCCCCAAGCACTGCGAGAGACGAGGAGGGAGAGGGGTAGGGCTGCGCCAAGAGAGAGGGAGACTCGTGTCTATGGCAGCCCTAAACCCCCCACTATATATAGGGGAAGGGGAGGAGGGTGCGCCCCCTCTAGGGTTCCCACCCCTAGGGGGGCAGCCCTAGATGGGATGGAGGGGGCGGCCAAGAGGGGGAGAGAGGGGGCCGCGCCCTAGGGTGGGCCTTAGGCCCATCTGCGCCTAGGGTTTCCCCCTTTCCCCTCCAAGCTGTGCCTTGGGCCCTGGTGGGAGGCGCACCAGCCCACTCAGGGGCTGGTCCCTTCCCACTATTGGCCCATGCAAGCCTCCGGGGCTGGTGGCCCCTCCCGGTGGACCCCCGGAACCCTCCGGTGGTCCCGGTACATTACCGGTGACGCCCGAAACTCTTCCGGTGGCCAAAACCTCACTTCCTATATATTATTCTTTACCTCCGGACCATTCTGAAACTCCTCGTGATGTTCGGGATCTCATCTGGGACTCCGAATAACATTCGGTAACCACGTATATCTATTCCCTATAACCCTAGCGTCATCGAACCTTAAGTGTGTAGACCCTACGGGTTCGGGAACCATGCAGACATGACCGAGACGTTCTCCGGCCAATAACCAACAGCGGGATCTGGATACCCATGTTGGCTCCCACATGTTCCACGATGATCTCATCGGATGAACCACGATGTTGGGGATTCAATCAATCCCGTATACAATTCCCTTTGTCAATCGGTATGTTACTTGCCCGAGATTCGATCGCCGGTATCCCAATACCTCGTTCAATCTCGTTACCGGCAAGTCACTTTACTCGTTCCGTAACGCATGATCCCGTGGCTAACTCATTAGTCACATTGAGCTCATTATGATGATGCATTACCGAGTGGGCCCAGAGATACCTCTCCGTCATACGGAGTGACAAATCCCAGTCTCGATTGGTGCCAACCCAACAAACACTTTCAGAGATACATGTAGTGCACCTTTATAGCCACCCAGTTACGTTGTGACGTTTGGTACACCCAAAGCATTCCTACGGTATCCAGGAGTTGCACAATCTCATGGTCTAAGGAAATGATACTTGACATTAGAAAATCTCTTAGCAAACGAACTACACGATCTTGTGCTATGCTTAGGATTGGGTCTTGTCCATCACATCATTCTCCTAATGATGTGATCCCGTTATCAATGGCATCCAATGTCCATGGTCAGGAAACCATAACCATCTATTGATCAACGAGCTAGTCAATTAGAGGCTTACTAGGGACATGTTGTGGTCTATGTATTCACACATGTATTACGGTTTCCAGTTAATACAATTACAGCATGAACAATAGACAATTATCATGAACAAGGAAATACAATAATAACCATTTTATTATTGCCTCTAGGGCATATTTCTAACAGGATGATCCATGACAATATACTTTATTTCGGATATAAGAAAACATAACCCATTACGTTGTCTTCCTTGTGCAACATCATCTCTTTAGCATGTCATATTTTAATGAGTGCTCACAGTCATAAAAGATGTCCAAGATAGTATATTTATATGTGAAACCTCTCTTTCTTTATTACTTCCTATTAATTGCAACGATCACCAAAACTATGTTTGTCAACTCTCAACAACTTTTAATCATCATACCCTTTTATGTGTGAAGTCATTACTCTCCATAAGATAAATATGATCACTTTATTTCTTTTTATTTCTTTCTCTTTTTCTTTTATTCACTCAAGATCATAGTATGATAATCAAGCCCTTGACTCAACACTAATCTTTATTAAATATAGCTCACGGACTCATTACATAGAGAGATCATAAAGCAAAACTCAAAACTAGATCATACTAAAACTTTATTCTACTAGATCAAGATATTACCAAAAGGATTGAACTAAGAAAAACGGTAAAGATAGGAGTGTGATGGTGATACGATACCGAGGCACCTCCCCCAAGCTTGGCAGTTGCCAAGGGGAGTGCCCATACCCAATACTCGGTTCTCCTTTGCTAGTGAAGAAGAAGGTGGTGATGATGGATAGTCGCACATCGAGCGTAAGAGATCCTCCAACCTGCGAATGATGCCCTTGAGTGTGATGATATGCTCCTTAAACAAAATATTTTCACTTGTGAGATACTTGTTTTGTATACGAGCTAACTCAATCGTCTTGAAAGCTTCAATCTCAGTTGGGGTAAAGAGAGGTGGAAGGATGTCTTCTTCTTCTGCTGCCGGAGCTTGATCCTCCATGGCCCTCTTGATCCCATCATCCTTGTTGATCTCCCCGGGTTCTTCTCTCTTCAGCTCTATCTTCATTAAGCAAGCATCGTTGCCCTGATGGTTGGAGGAGGGAGACGACATGATGCCTGGCCTTCACGACTCTGATAGAAAACAGCTCGAAACGAAAACAGAGGATAATTGCGTGATACGGTGGCCAAAACCTTCGGGAGATTATATAATGAATTTTTACCGACCGAAAGAAGTATCGTGCAAGAAAACGGAGTCCGAAGAGCGCACGAGGTGCCCACGAGGCAGGGGGCGCGCCCAGGGGGTAGGGCGCGCCCTCCACCCTCGCGGAAGCCTCGTGTCCTTCCCGGACTGCTTCGTATTTTCCTATTTTCTTAAATATTCCAAAACGGATAAAAATTGCTATTAGAACTGTTTTGGAGTCAGTTTACTTACCGTACCACGTACCTATTCCTTTTCAGAGTCTGAAATGTTCTGGAAAGTGTCCCTTATGTATTCCTCCGGGGTTACGGTTTCAATAACATTGGTTTCAACATTTATGGGATTACCTGAGATATAATGTTTGATTCTTTGACCGTTCACTACCTTTGGATTTGTGCCTTCGAAGTTGTTGATCTTTATGGCACCGGAACGATAGACCTCCTCGATAACATAAGGGCCTTCTCATTTAGAGAGAAGTTTTCCTGCAAAAAATCTTAAACGAGAGTTGAATAGTGATACGTCTCCAACGTATCTATAATTTATGAAGTATTCATGCTATTATATTATCTGTTTTGGATGTTTATGGGCTTTATTAAACACTTTTATATTACTTTTGGGACTAACCTATTAACCCAGAGCCCAGTGCCAGTTTCTGTTTTTTCCCTTGTTTGAGTGTTTTGCAGAAAAGGAATATCAAACGGATCCAAACGGAATGAAACCTTCGGGAGAGTTATTTTTGGAAAGGAAGCAATCCAGGGGACTTGGAGTGTACGTAAGGGAAGCAACGAGGAAGCCACGAGGTAGGGAGGCGCGCCCCCCACCCTCGTGGGCCCCTCGTGGCTCCCCTGACCGACTTCTTTCGCCTATATAAGTCCATATACCCTAAAAACATCAGAGAACAGCATAGATCGGGAGTTCCGCCGCCGCAAGCGTCCAGAGCCACGAAAAACCAATTGGGACCCTGTTCTGGCACCCTGCCGGAGGAGGGATCCCTCACCGGTGGCCATCTTCATCATCTCGGCGCTCTCCATGACGAGGAGGGATAGTTCACCCTTGGGGCTGAGGGTATGTACCAGTAGCTATGTGTTTGATCTCTCTCTCTCGTGTTCTTGTGGTGATACGATCTTGATGTATCGCGAGCTTTGCTATTATAGTTGGATCTTATGATGTTTCTCCCCCTCTACTCTCTTGTAATGGATCGAGTTTTCCCTTTGAAGTTATCTTATCGGATTGAGTCTTTAAGGATTTGAGAACACTTGATGTATGTCTTGCCGTGCTTATCTGTGGTGACAATGGGATATCACGTGATCCACTTGATGTATGTTTTGATGATCAACTTGTGGGTTCCGCCCATGAACCTATGCATAGGGGTTGGCACACGTTTTCGTCTTGACTCCCCGGTAGAAACTTTGGGGCACTCTTTGAAGTTCTTTGTGTTGGTTGAATAGATGAATCTGAGATTGTGTGATGCCTATCGTATAATCATACCCACGGATACTTGAGGTGACATTGGAGTATCTAGGTGACATTAGGGTTTTGGTTGATTTGTGTCTTAAGGTGTTATTCTAGTACGAACTCTATGATAGATCAAACAGAAAGAATTGCTTCGTGTTATTTTACTACGGACTCTTGAATAGATCGATCAGAAAGGATAACTTTGAGGTGGTTTTGTACCCTACCATATTCTATTCGTTTGTTCTCCGCTATTAGTGACTTTGGAGTGACTCTTTGTTGCATGTTGAGGGATAGTTATATGATCCGGTTATGTTATTATTGTTGAGAGAACTTGCACTAGTGAAAGTATGAACCCTAGGCCTTGTTTCCTAGCATTGCAATACCATTTATGCTCACTTTTACCACTTGTTACCTTGCTGTTTTTATATTTTCAGATTACAAAAACCTATATCTACCATCCATATTGCACTTGTATCACCATCTCTTCGCCGAACTAGTGCACCTATACAATTTACCATTGTATTGGGTGTGTTGGGGACACAAGAGACTCTTTGTTATTTGGTTGCAGGGTTGCTTGAGAGAGACCATCTTCAACCTACGCCTCCCATGGATTGATAAACCTTAGGTCATCCACTTGAGGGAAATTTGCTACTGTCCTACAAACCTCTGCACTTGGAGGCCCAACAACGTCTACAAGAAGAAGGTTGTGTAGTAGACATCAAGCTCTTTTCTGGCGCCTTTGCCGGGGAGGTGAGTGCTTGAAGGTATATCTTTAGATCTTGCAATCGAATCTTTTAGTTTCTTGTTTTATCACTAGTTTCGTCTATAAAAGAAAACTACAAAAAATGGAATTGAGGGTGCCTCATATGCTTCATCTTTTTAATGTCTTCCGTGAAAATAACGATTCCGATAATTGTGCTCAATTGCTAGAGGAAGAATGCATTAAAATGTTTGGCACTAAATCTTTGAAAGATGAGCATGGTTACAATGTTGTTAGTATGAATTCGTTGAATATCCATGATGCTAATGATAGGCAAAGTCACAAGCTTGGGAAGCTATGTTTGATGAAGATGATATTTTTAGTCCCCCAAGTTTTGATGTGCAAATTTATTATGATGAAAGCATGCCTCCTATCTATGATGATTATTGTGATGACACGTATTCCATAAAGAATAATGATAACCATGAAACTTATCATCTTGATTTGGATTATGCTTCACATGATAGTTATTTTGTTGAGTTTGCTCCCACTACTATTCATGAGAAGAAATTTGCTTATGTGGAGAGTAGTAAAATTTCTATGCTTGTGCATCATGAAAATAATGCTTTATGTGCTGGTTATATTGTTGAATTCATTCATGATGCTACTGAAAATTATTATGAGGGAGGAATATATGCTTGTAGGAATTGCATTAATATCAAGTTTCCCCTCTATGTGCTTAAAGTTTTGAAGTTATGCTTGTTTTGCCTTCCTATGCAAGTTGATTATTGTTCCCATAAGTTGTTTGATCACAAAATCCCTATGCATAGGAAGTGGGTTAGGCTTAAATGTTCTAGTCATATGCTTCATGATGCTCCCGTTATGTTTCAATTCTTATCTTTTATGTGAGCATCATTGTCACCATCATGCCTAGCTAAAAAGGCAATAAAGAAAAGCGCTTGTTGGGAGACAACCCAATATTTACCTTTACTTTTTTTGTGTGTTCACATGATTATGCCACTTTAGTAATCATGTTTTATAGCTTTTGTTTCAATAAAGTGCCAAGTAAGACCTTTAGGATAACCTACGGTGATAGTTATTTGATCCTGCTGTAAAAAACAGAAACTTTGTGCGCATGAGATTAGTTTTCATAAATCACAGGAACGTGATTTTCAGTTGATTCTCTTTGCAGTAGGTCAATAAACAATTTATCTAGAACTTCCTAATTTGGTGGAATTTTTTGCGTTCCAGAAGTTTGCGTTAGTTACAGATTACTACAGACTGTTCTGTTTTTGACAGATTCTGTTTTTCGTGTGTTGTTTGCTTATTTTGATGAATCTATGGCTAGTAAAATAGCTTATAAACCATAGGGAAGTTGGAATACATTAAGTTTAACACCAATATAAATAAAGAATGAGTTCATTACAGTACCTTGAAGTGGTGTTTTCTTTTCTTTCGCTAACGGAGCTCACGAGATTTTCTGTTGAGTTTTGTGTTGTGAAGTTTTCAAGTTTTGGGTAAAAGATTTGATGGATTATGGAACAAGGAGTGGCAAGAGCCTAAGATTGGGGATTCCCATGGCACCCCAAGATAATCTAAGGACACCAAAAAGCCAAAGCTTGGGGATGCCCCGGAAGGCATCCCCTCTTTCGTCTTCGTTCATCGGTAACTTTACTTGGAGCTATATTTTTATTCACCACATGATATGTGTTTTGCTTGGAGCGTCATTTTCTTTTTGCTTTGCTTGCTGCTTGAATAAAATACATTAGATCTGAAATTCTTAAAAAAGAGAGAGAGTCTTCACATAGCTACATAATTATTTAACTACTCATTGATCTTCACTTATATCTTTTTGGAGTAGTTTGTCATTTACTCGTGTGCTTCACTTATATCCTACGAGTAAATAGATGAATGAGTTGAATATCATAAATCTGAAATTATATATGTTTCATATGCTTATCCCATGGGGAGTAATGACTTCACATATAAGAAGTAGAGGTGGTAAATTTATTGAAGGTTAGCAAACATTGTATTGGTCACTTGAACAATTCATGAAAGAATATCGAAGGAAGAGAGATTTCACATATAATATACTATCTTGGACATATTTTATAATTGTGATCACTCATTAAAATATGACATGCTAAAAGGTTGATGTTGGACAAGGAAGACAACATAATGGGTTATGTTTTCTTATATTTGAAATAAAGTATATTGTCATGGATCACCCAACACGTTGAGCTTGCCTTCCCCCCTCATGCTAGCCAAATTATTTGCACCAAGTAGAGATACTACTTGTGCTTCCAAACATCCCTTAAACAAGTATTGCCATGAGAGTCCACCATACCTACCTATGGATTGAGTAAGATCCTTCAAGTAAGTTGTCATTGGTGCATGCAATAAAAATTGCTCTCTAAATATGTATGATCTTTTAGTGTGGAGAAAATAAGCTTTATACGATCTTGTGATATGGAAGCAATAAAAGCGACGGACTACAAAAGGTCCCTATCACAAGTGGCAATATAAAGTGACGTTCCCTCGCATTAAGATTTTGTGCATCCAACTATAAAAGCGCATGACAACCTCTGCTTCCCTCTGCGAAGGGCCTATCTTTTATTCTTACCTTATGCAAGAGTCATGGTGATCTTCACCTTTCCTTTTTACATTTTATCCTTTGGCAAGCACATTGTGTTGGAAAGATTCTGATATATATATATATATATCCAATTGGATGTAAGGCATCATGAACTATTATTGTTGACATTACCCTTGAGGTAAAAGGTTGGGAGGCGAATCTATAAGCCCCTATCTTTCTCTGTGTCTGATTAAAACTTTGAACCCATAAATATCGCGTGAGTGTTAGCAATTGTGAAAGACTAAATGATAGTTGAGTATGTGGAGTTTGCTAAAACAAAGCTCTGACATAGACTCTTCCTGAAAATAAGATGAATTGTAATTGTTTGATGACTGATAACACGGTTTGTTAGTTTTCAAGAAAATTTATGATCTATACTTTAACATGTGAATAGCTTGTTACTTGATCATGAGAAGCTTTATGAGATGAGCTACTGTTATGATATATAATGATGCTAGAAAAGGTGATTGAAATTATCATTGATCAAACTTGTGCACCTGCAAGCATTCACACTTCATAAATTATTTCTTTTATCATTTACCTACTAGAGGACGAGCAGGAATTAAGCTTGGGGATGCTGGTATGTCTCCAACGTATCTATAATTTATGAAGTATTCATGCTATTATATTATCTGTTTTGGATGTTTATGGGCTTTATTAAACACTTTTATATTACTTTTGGGACTAACCTATTAACCCAGAGCCCAGTGCCAGTTTCTGTTTTCCTCTTATTTCAGTGTTTCGCAGAAAAGGAATATCAAATGGAGTCCAAACGGAATGAAACCTTCGGGAGAGTTATTTTTGGAACGGAAGCAATCCAGGGGACTTGGAGTGTACGTAAGGGAAGCAACGAGGAAGCCACGAGGTAGGGAGGCGCGCCCTACCCCCTGGGCGCGCCCGCCACCCTCGTGGGCCTCTCTTGGCTCCCCTGACCGACTTCTTTCACCTATATAAGTCCATATACCCTAAAAACATCGGAGAACATAATAGATCGGGAGTTCCGCCGCCGCAAGCCTCCAGAGCCACGAAAAACCAATCGGGACCCTGTTCCGGCACCTTGCCGGAGGAGGGATCCCTCACCGGTGGCCATCTTCATCATCCCGGCGCTCTCCATGACGAGGAGGGAGTAGTTCACCCTCGGGGCTGAGGGTATGTACCAGTAGCTATGTGTTTGATCTCTCTCTCTCTCTCTCTCGTGTTCTTGAGGTGATACGATCTTTATGTATCGCGAGCTTTGCTATTATAGTTGGATCTTATGATGTTTCTCCCCCTCTACTCTCTTGTAATGGGTGGAGTTTTCCCTTTGAAGTTATCTCATCGGATTGAGTCTTTAAGGATTTGAGAACACATGATGTATGTCTTGCCGTGCTTATCTGTGGTGACATTGGGATATCACGTGATCCACTTGATGTATGTTTTGGTGATCAACTTGCGGATTCCGCCCATGAACCTATGCATAGGGGTTGGCACACGTTTTCGTCTTGACTCTCCGGTAGAAACTTTGGGGCACTCTTTGAAGTTCTTTGTGTTGGTTGAATAGATGAATCTGAGATTGTGTGATGCATATCGTATAATCATACCCACGGATACTTGAGGTGACATTGGAGTATCTAGGTGACATTAGGGTTTTGGTTGATTTGTGTCTTAAGGTGTTATTCTAGTACGAACTCTATGATAGATCGAACGGAAAGAATAGCTTCGTGTTATTTTACTACGGACTCTTGAATAGAACGATCAGAAAGGATAACTTTGAGGTGGTTTCGTACCCTACCATAATCTCTTCGTTTGTTCTCCGCTATTAGTGACTTTGGAGTGACTCTTTGTTGCATGTTGAGGGATAGTTATATGATCCGGTTATGTTATTATTGTTGAGAGAACTTGCACTAGTGAAAGTATGAACCCTAGGCCTTGTTTCCTAGCATTGCAATACCATTTACGCTCACTTTTACCACTTGTTACCTTGCTGTTTTTATATTTTCAGATTACAAAACCTATATCTACCATCCATATTGCACTTGTATCACCATCTCTTTGCCGAACTAGTGCACCTATACAATTTACCATTGTATTGGGTGTGTTGGGGACACAAGAGACTCTTTGTTACTTGGTTGCAGGGTTGCTTGAGAGAGACCATCTTCAACCTACGCCTCCCACGGATTGATAAACCTTAGGTCATCCACTTGAGGGAAATTTGCTACTGTCCTACAAACCTCTGCACTTGGAGGCCCAACAACGTCTATAAGAAGAAGGTTGTGTAGTAGACATCAAATAGGAACACATAATCACCTACATTAAACTCACACTTTTCACTGGTAGAAAAAAGCCCTTTAGTCCCGGTTCGCAACAACCTTTAGTCCCGGCTGTGCAACCGGGACTAAATATGCGCGACTAAAGACCCCCCCCTTTAGTCGCGCCTCTTACGGACCGCGACTAAAGGCTTTAGTCCCGGTTCTTGTGGCTGACCGGGACTAAAGGCCCGTCCACGTGGGCGCCAGTGGTCCGTCGGGGCGGAGGACCTTTAGTCCCGGTTCTCGTGGCCAACCGGGACTAAAGGCCTCCTCCGCAGGTTTAGGGTTTTAGCCCCCCTAAACCTGGTTTCTTTTTAGTTTGGAGTGTTTTATTTCTTTTATATTTTATTTTGTGTTTTATTTTAATTTTGATAAAGTTTCAGTACACATATTCTACGCTACTATATACATGCATATGAAATTTCAAACAAGAAGAATTCAAGAGGAATATATAATATATATTCAATCTCGGGTGACCATATACAACTTCGAACAAGTTTCCATACACAATTAGGATGGATGACCATATACAACTTCGAACAAGTTTCAATCTCGGGTATGCATATAAATTTCTTCGTCCTCGGTATAGTGTTCTCCTTTAGGATTGATGACTTCCCTCATGAAAAATCCTGCTAATTCTTCTTGAATTGGTCGGAAGCGAGCTTCTGGACTAAGCCTCCTCCGCAAGTTATCCGTCGCGTTGACCGGTTGCTACTTGCAATTCGAGATCGTCGTTTGTTGACGGTTGACCTCCGTCGACAATGTCCGTTCCTTCACCTTCTTGATCATCGACAATCTCTGTTCCACCGTCAAGGTTCAGAAAAGAAGAGACTACATCCTCTTGTTGCTCATATTCTGAGCCCGGCACATAAGGAATCTCGTTGTTGATGATGCCCATTAAATAACGTTCAACCTCCGGATCCCTAAGCGGCTCGGCTCTATCGTCCGCCATATGTCACTCCTGCATGTAGTAAAAAAATTTTAAGTATAAAGGAATTAAAAAATAAGATTAAGGGGACATAGAGAAGGAGGAATTAAAAAATAAGATTATTGAGCACTGCCAAGTATTTTATTTTGTTTTCTTTGTTTTTATTTTTGGTTTTCATTTGGTTTCTTTCTTCTTCCTTTTTTCTTCTTTTTTTCTTCTTCTTCCTTTCTTCTTCCTCTTTGTTCTTTCTTTCTTCTTCTTCCTTTTTCTTTCTTCTTTCTTTCTTCTTCTTCCTTTCTTCTTCTTTTTTTCTTCTTCCTTTTTCTTTCTTCTTTCTTTTGGTTTTCATTTGGTTTTCATTTTTTTCTTCTTCCTTTTTCTTTCTTCTTTTTTTCTTCTTCCTTTTTCTTCTTTCTTTTTCTTCTTCCTTTTTCTTTCTTCCTTTTTCTTCTTTTTTTCTTCTTCCTTTTTTTCTTCTTCCTTTTTCTTCTTTCTTTCTTCTTTCTTTTTTTCTTCTTCCTTTTTTTCTTCTTTCTTTTGGTTTTCATTTGGTTTTCTTTCTTCTTTCTTTTTGGTTTTCATTTGGTTTCTTTTGTTTTGTTTTCTTTTTCTTTCTTCTTCCTTTCTTCTTCTTTTTTTCTTCTTCCTTTTTCTTTCTTCTTTCTTTTGGTTTTCATTTGGTTTTCATTTTTTTCTTCTTCCTTTTTCTTTCTTCTTTTTTTCTTCTTCCTTTTTCTTCTGTTTTCTTTTGTTTTCTTTTGTTTTTCTTCTGTTTTTTCTTCCTTTTTTCCTTTTTCCTTTTTCCTTCTGTTTTTTTCTTCTGTTTGTTTTTCTTGTGTTTTCTTTTGTTTTCTTTTTTCTTTCTTCTTCCTTTTTCTTTTGTTTTCTTTTTTTCTTCCTTTTTCCTTTTTTCTTCCTTTTTCTTGTTTTTCTTTTGTTTTCTTCTTGCTTTTTTCTTCTTCTTCTTCTTCTTCTTCCTTTTTCTTTCTTCTTCTTCCTTTTTCTTTCTTCTTCGTCCTTTTTCTTTCTTCTAGCTTCTTCCTTTTCCGGCGGCGGGAGGCACGCGGAGGACGGCAGGCAGGGGCAGCGGGCGGCGGGCGGTAGGGCGTCGGGCGGCGGGCGGCGGGCGGCGGGCGGCGGGCAAGGGCAGGGGCTGCGGCGGGCAAGGGCAGGGCACGGGCGGCGGCGGCGCTCACTGGGGACGGCGGCGGCGGCGCGCAGGGCTTCGGCGTCGGCGTCGGCGTCGGGGCAGGGCTTCGGCGTCGGCGTCGGCGTCGGGGCAGGGCTTCGGCGTCGATCGGCGTCGGGGCAGGGCTTCGGCGTCGAGAGAGGAGAATAGGAAGTGGCGGAAACTGCTAAGTGCAGTATATATAGACGTACCTTTAGTCCCGGTTGGGGAGGCGGACCGCGACTAAAGGTACCTTTAGTCGCGGTCCGCCTCCCCAACCGGGACTAAAGGGTTTTGGCGCCGCTTTCGTTCCCGCGCAGAAAGACCCTTTAGTCGCGGTTGGGGACAACAACCGTGACTAAAGGGTACCCTTTAGTCGCGGTCCGCCTCCCCAACCGGGACTAAAGGCATTGTGCTGCTACCACTGCCGCTCCCCTCGCTAGTTTAGTCCCACCTTGCTAGTTGAGAGGGGCGCGCAGTGGTTTATAAGCCCCACTGCCGCTCCCCTCTTGAGCTCCTCTCCATTGCAGGCTTACGGGCCTAATTGTCACTGCTATGCCTGACGGGCCTACTGGGCCTTCTGCGGGCCTGAATCCTGGCCCATCGATGGGTTTCTAGTCGTATTCAGGCCGTGGTGGCCCAGTAGGTGGCATATTTTTTATTTTTTGCCTGTTTTTTGTTTTCTTTTTGCTTTATTTATTTTGTTTTGTTTCTACTTACAACAAAAAACTTATTTATTTTATTTTATTTTGTTTCTAATTACTTATTTATTTTACTTTATGATAATTATTTTTGCTATTAAAGTTTCTAACAAAAAAAGTTCTTTATGAAAATTCTTTTAGCTTTCAATGATTTTGAACAGAAAATACTTCGATAATTTTAGTTGAATCAATTTTATTTATGTTATTAAAATTTATTTTATTTTGTTTGTACTTATATATTTTATTAAAGTTTATATTATTTTGTTTCTAATTCATTTTAAAATCTTAAAAATACAATTATATATCAAAAAAATCAGAAAATAAAACTAATTCATTTTAAATTCTTAAAAATACAAATAATATATCAAAAAATCAGAAAAATAAAACTAATTCATTTTAAAATCTTAAAAATACAATTATATAACAAAAAAATCAGAAAAATAAAACTAATTCATTTTAAAATCCCTTGAAGGTTTGACAAAAGGTTTGATACATCATTCAGTTCATCGACCAAATACAAACTAATTCATTTTAAAATCCCTTGTCAGTTTCGCAGCGTCTCCGTGCATCAGCAATGGTCCGACCAAGATCATCAGCGGGCTCATCATGTGCCTCTTCTTCACCTTCACCTAACCCTTCCCCACCTTCAGCATCATCCTCCATGAAAGTATCACCGAAATGATCATGATAGTTGTCATCGATATCATCCCCTTCTTCATCTTCTTCCATTCTAACCCCTCTTTCTCCATGCTTGGTCCAACAATTATAGCTTGGCATGAAACCGTGCCGAAGCAGGTGCATGTGAACGTCTCTTGAGGAGGAGTAACCCTTCTGATTCTTATAGACAGCACATGGACAGATAATAAAACCTTGCTGCTTGTTCGCATTTGCCACTACGAGGAAATCTTTCAAACCCGTAGTGAACTCGCCGGAGAGTCGGGGACCGTACATCCATTGCCGATTCATCTGCATTATTATTATATAAAGTATATAATTAACCATCATGCATTTGTTAAACTAACTAGCTAGAAATAATACAAATTAAACAATGAACTACACACATGCGTATTTTATCAATGACACATGAAAGGTTCAAGTTGCTAACCGCGATCGCGGAGGAAAAATAAATGAGAAAGCTCAAGTGTGGCTCGGACACTTCATATCATGTTTGTTTCAGGCTCTCGGGCATTTCATCGAACACCTTGTGTGCATAGGAGGAATCAAAAGCAAACCCACCACCCCCTTCTGAAAATTGTGAAGTGAGCTGAGTGAAGTGAAGTGAGCTGAGTCCTATATATAGGGATGGGCCTTTAGTCCCGGTTGGCCTGGCCAACCGCGACTAAAGGCCTTCGGGGACCTTTAGTCCCGGTTGGCCAGGCCAACCGGGACTAAAGCCCCTCCCGTCCGCCAGCTGGATGGGCCTTTAGTCCCGGTTGGCCTGGCCAACCGCGACTAAAGGCCTTCGGGGACCTTTAGTCCCGGTTGGCCAGGCCAACCGGGACTAAAGCCCCTCCCGTCCGCCAGCTGTCGACCGAGCGCGCTGGGCCCAGATAGTTGGTCGCGGGTCTCCTCCCGAACCGCGACTAAAGGCCCCTTTTGTCGCGGTTCGATTGTTTTGGGGACTAATGGGGGCGTATGGAAGCCTCTTTTTCTACTAGTGTTTGTATCCTTTTGTCATGCCATCTTTTAACTTTTTCTTTAAACAGCTTGGCATTCTCATAGGCCTGGGTTCTCCATTCATCAAGTGAGCTAATGTCAAATAACCTCTTCTCACCGGCAAGTTTGAAATCATAATTGAGCTCTTTAATAGCCCAATATGCCTTATTTTCAAGTTCGAGAGGTAAGTGACATGCTTTTCCATAAACCATTTTATATGGAGACATACCAATAGGATTTTTGTATGCAGTTCTATAAGCCCATAATGCATCATCAAGTTTCTTGGACCAATTCTTTCTAGATCTATTAACAGTCTTTTGCAAAATTAATTTGAGCTCTTTGTTACTCAATTGTACTTGACCACTAGACGGTGGGTGGTATGGAGACGCAATTCTATGATTAACATCATACTTAGCAAGCATTTTACGAAAAGCACCATGAATAAAGTGTGAACCACCATCAGTCATTAAGTATTTAGGGACTCCAAGCCTCGGAAAAATAACTTCTTTAAGCATCTTAATAGAAGTGTTATGATCATCACTACTAGTTGGAATAGCTTCTACCCACTTAGTAACGTAATCAACAGCAACTAAAATATGTGTATACCAAGAACGTCAAAAGAAAAATTAAAGACTATACCACCCAAGAAATCCAACTAAAAAACACGATATATATACAATACCCAAGACAAATATAATATGGAAAAATCATAAACAAAATTAATATGATTTTGCTAGATATCTTTTATGTTTTTTGGTTTTATTCGGCCTGGTGAAGCGACTCGCTGACGCGCTGCCCCAAATTGAAGCTGTCAAGCGCTTGGCATGCATCGAAGGTGCATGGATGGCCTTCGCTCGTGTCAAGATGCAATGGGTGAAGATGAAGGCCACCGTCGTGGCGACCGAAGGCCCGCCCGAAGGCAAGGACCACCGCAAGCCAGAGCGTATTTTGACGACGTCTTGGAGGGTGCCCGGATAGTATTGGGCCAATGCTCAAAGGATATCATGTTTGAGTAAATGTATCCGAGCTGTCCAGATGTTGTTTTATGATCTAAGGCTTTGTAATATATTTGTGCCTTTATCTGAAATTATTTTCCT
Organism: Triticum aestivum; assembly: GCF_018294505.1. NCBI lineage: Eukaryota > Viridiplantae > Streptophyta > Magnoliopsida > Poales > Poaceae > Triticum > Triticum aestivum. The sequence continues at coordinate 450,365,120 of NC_057796.1, forward strand.
CCTGTGCGACTGTTTTTATTTCTGAAAGTTTACCAGTCATCGACTTCAGCCCCCACGTAAATACTAAGGGGGTGTTCGGAATAGCACATGACCACACTTGACCCAACGTCTTGGTCCGTAAAGGAGGTGTCAGTGCAGCGAACCAGACAATTAGACTATGCGGCTTTATCAATCTCACTTAGCCATAGGAGTTTGACAATGGGACTATGAGCTAGCCCCTGGTGCGTGTGCGCCTATCTGAACTTGGATGCCTTAGGCGCGTGACTGGGTGGAGGCCAGTCCTTTGTACAATACGGAAAAAATCGCAAAATATTTAGTAAGTCACCGAATCGCTGACCAGCTCTCACTGTATCATGACAGTCAGTTTTCAGCTTTCTCTACTGAGGTGTTTGACCGGACGAACCAGAAACACAATCGCAGTAGTTATCCCTTTACTACCTTAGCCGAACAAGCGGAACGTAGGTGGTAACCACAGGAGCCGGGCAACCCAACTATTGACCAAAGACATGATTCGGTGCCGATGCATATAATGCAATATTCGGGACGCCGAAGTATACTATAAAAGTGTTCGGACTTTTTTTTGAAAAATATATGTGGCCGAATAAAGCCCCTATCAATTTAAATCATGCCGAGGTGCATATGCCAACCTGACGTGAAGAGGGAATACAGATTAGGAAATAAGCCAATACCGAATAGGGTTGGGCGAAACTGTTTCCATTATAGTCTGATTGATACGTCAAAACGTGCTCTTACAGAGGATGTCATAAGCATCAACACTATTTTACATGCCAAGAATTTGCGAACAAGGGAAAGCTGTATACAGGTCCTAAAAAATAAAAAGGTGGTCTTGAAGATCCTTTGGACACCTTGCCGCACGTCTGCGTCGCTTCGCCTTTGTGGGAGATATTCCTTGAGAGGAACGGCCCACGGTCGTCTGTACGAAACCGGGCTCGGAAAGAGTCCTTGTACGACCGTGGATTAGCTAGGTTTTAATGCACCTGTGGTATTGAAGAAGAAGAAGAAAAAAATCAAAGGAAAAAGGTCAAGGTCATATAGGGTCGAGCCGTACATAGACCTATCCGTATTGTGCCTCCGTCGTTGCCCAGGGTATTTTGAGTGCGTAAATATGCACACGCGGTACAAGTGCCGCGGATGTGTGTGGCGATCGACGGAGGCAAAACTGCTAGTCTAGCTCCGGAGTCGCCGAGCTGTCATCATGCAGAGTGGACCGGACTCGTTTAACATTGTCTGGGGGCTTGATGGCCGATGAAGTGTGCGGCTTGACAGGGCCACTTTGTACCTCGACTGCGAGGGCCGCGGTGCGCTCCTCGGTATGGAGGGAGCGCTCCATGTTTCCATTAACTGTAATAATGCCGCGGGTCCGGGCATTTTGAGCTTTAAGTAAGCATAATGCGGGACAACATTGAAGCGAGCGAAGGCGGTTCGTCCGAGCAGTGTGTGATAACCGCTGCAGAAGGGACGATGTCGAAGATCAAGTCTTTGCTTCGGAAGTTGTCCGGCGAATCGAAGATGTCAGATGTGGGGTTCTGGCAAACCCTTAAGGCTCGAACACTGGGGTGCGCACGAAGTCTTTCCCTCCTACCGATCTACGCCCTAGCTCGCTAAGATCTCGCGGACGAACTCGACGAACTCGCAACCCAAAAAGACACAAGGTTTATACTGGTTCGGGCCACCGTTGTGGTGTAATACCCTACTCCAGTGTGGTGGTGGTGGATTGCCTCTTGGACTGATGATGAACAGTACAAGGGGAGAACAACCTCCTGAGGGTGAGGTGTTCTTGTGGGTAGGCTCTCGATTGGATCAAGCTAAGATGAGATGCCTCTACTATGGTGGCTAGCTCTACTTATATAGGCCCTGGTCCTCTTCCCAAATATCGAGTGGGAAGGGAGCCAACAACGGCAGGCAAATTTGAAGGGGGACAGCTAGTACAAGCTATCCTGACAAAAGCGGTCTTCGCCTGCGAAAAGCTCTGGTGGTGACGCTGCCTTGGGCTCCACGATGACCTCCGTCTTGCCGTCCTTCTGGTCTTGGTCTCATTGCACCAATATAGCAACCTTTGTCTGATGCCTCGGTACTCTTTGCCTGCGCTGGCCTCCTTAGCACCAAAGAGGAAACAAGGACGCTGCGCGCGCTGGCGCCCGCCTGGCGCCGTTCATCATGGCTCATGTCACGAGAGCCTCGTGAGGTTTGCCCCGCCTTGATATCTCCACTCCTTGTGAGCCTGCCTGGCTAGGCCACTCCAGAGGAGGTCTTGCGTCGTCCGCCTCGCGAGGCTTGGACCCTCGCGAGGGCCTTGGATGCCTTGTTGATGAAGATGGGCCGTACGGCCTGCTAGCTTAGCCATGCCGTGGGCCGCAGGCAGGCAAGTCTGGGGACCCCCGTTCCTAGAACGCCGACAGTAGCCCCGGGGCCCAAGGTGCGCTCGGGCTTGGCTTCGCGGCGAAGCCAAGGGTCAAGTTCGGAGCACCGCGGGCCCCAAAAGCCTGTTGCCTCGGTTGACGCGTGGCGGTTGATTGGACGTGGGCGTCTCCGCTTCCCCACGCTGTCTTTGAATCCGCCTAGCTATGCGGCCCCCAGCGGCCTACACAGTTATTCCCCGTCACCTGCGCCTTGCTCCCCCAATCCCTCTGCTTCCTCGAGACTCCGTTTCTCTTCTCCAATCTGACTTGCGCCCCGCCTGCGCCATCGCCATGGCACCGAAACAAGCTGAAAAGGGGAAGAGACCTCCGTCTCTGCCAGCTGCGCCTCCGTCCTTTGCACTGGCGCTCGGCCGGTCTCGGGTGCTCAACAACGAGGCCATGGACAAGGTGTGCCCGATGCTTGCTTCCAACTTCAATGAGTGGGGGGAGACGGTGGCTTGGCCTGCGTCTCGCACTCGCACGGCTCAGGCGGCCACCGAGGTCCCAATCTTCATAGATGCCCTCTGGGCTGGCCTGATTCCTCCCTTCTCCGCCTTCTTCAATGCGGTGCTTGAGCATTATCAGATCCACATGCTGCATCTTGACCCTCAGTCTGTGACTCTCCTCTCCGTCTTCGCCTTTGTGTGCGAAGCCATGGTGGGCATCACTCCTTCGGTGGCCCTCCTCCGTCACTTCTTATCATTGCATCTGGCCGACCCTCAGCAATGCTCGGGGTGCGTGAGCTTCCAGGACGTGGCTGCGACCGCTGGCGCGGGGATTGACTTCGAGCTCCCTTCATCCACGAGCGAGTTTCGTACGCGATGGGTGTTTGTCGATGCCGGCATGCTCAGCCCCCTGCTTCATGCTCTGGCGGGGCCTGCTATTCCAAACTCCGGTTGGGGCCATCAGAAGCTCATGAGCCCCTGCCTTGCTTCTGTCTGGGCCAGGCTGAGGATGTTGAAGGACCGCGGCGTGACTGCACCTATGGTGGTGAAGGAGTTCGTCAAGCGCCGAGTCGCTCCGCTTCAGCGCCATTCCCGCCCGATGTGGGCCTTGCTCAGTAGTCAGGACCACATGAGGTTTCAGGAGGAAGGGCTTCCTCTTAAGTCGCGCGAGACGGTGCTCATGGTTCTGACGGGTATCCCTCTGCCGGACGACATGCCCCGGAAGAGCTGCCTGCTGTATCGCTGCGAGAACAAGGATGAGTTTGCCGCGAGCATGCCCTCCTTTGATGAGTGGGGCCTGCGCCCGATCGGCCTGGTGGGGCCCCGCGGGAACCCCGTCGACGTGGTCCCCTTCCTTGCCGCTGGTGCCGAGCTCGCCCCAAGCGACGGTGCAGGTGGGCGAGCTCCGGCGGAGGCCGGTGGCTTGAGTGCTGAGGAGCACATGTCGAGTGGTGATCCTAGGGCATCGTCTTCTGGAGCCTGCCACCCCCCTCCCGAGGTGTCGGTTGCTGAGGAGACGCAGCATGCGACTCCGAGGCCAAGGCTTCAAGGGCCTCGAGAGGTTGTGGTGAAACGGTGCCTGGCTGTTCACCGCAACCGGGCACCCTTGAAGACATCCTTCCACGCTCTTCTTCGTCTCTGCCGTGCACCGGCCGTCACGTCCAGCGCTTTGGTCGGCTTTGCGTGGACTTCGAAGAGCTCCGCAAGAGGAAAGGGTCCCTTGGCGCCAGCAATATCTTCGGGCCGTTGAAGCGAAGGAAGTACATCGCCGTCGACGTGTAAGTACCGTGCTGCCATAGCTTATTACGCGCTGCTTTCTTCTTCTGACGCCAGTCTTTCAGGGCTCCTTCCACCGAGGCTGCCGAGTCTCCTGAGAAACGGCCTCCTTCTTCCTCAACTCTTCCACCGGCCTCGAGCGCTCCGGGTCCGCTTGTCGCCCCCGGAGCAGGGTTGGTTGAAGGGGCACTCCTGCCTTCTTGGCGTGCTGAACCCGCGGCCCTGTCGCTTCTCCCCCCTCGGTTTGGCGTGGAGCTTGGCAGGCGTGCCCAAGACTCCTCCGCTGGTCATGGACGACAATTTGTTGGCTTCGATCTTTGGCTCCTCTTCAAGCAGCGGGCCCCGGTCAGCTTGGGCTCCTCGCGAGGACTGGTTGACGTCAGGCTCGGCGTCAGCCCCCAGCCCCCTGCCTAGAGGGGGCGCACCACTTGGCGCCATGCCCGCAGCCCCAGAGGCGGAGGACGAGGTGGGCCGAGCGTTCGAGCTCAAGCGCGGGCGGAGTGTGGTTCGTCACAAGCTCTTCCAGGAGGCGATGGGCGCGATGCGTCGACTTGGTGAAGAGCTCGCAAGTGTCGACTCGCGTCTTGAGGCTGAAGGTCTCCGGCTGGCGGAGGAGCGGCGCAAGCTGAAGGTGGCCATCAACCTCGGCCGTTATCAGCGCGACCTTGAGAACGCGAAGGCCGAGGCATCTCTCAAGGTTTCCCATGAAGCCCGCTCATGAGCTTTGGACGAGGCTCTCAAGGCAGACCGCCGCCGCGAGGCTGCGGAGAAGCGCGCGTGGGAGCTCCAGGCCTGGAGCGCGTCTCTTGAGCAGCAGGTGGAGGCGCGCAGGGCCGCTCTTGCGTCGCTGAGGGGGACGCCCGCGGAGGAAGAGGAGGTCCGAAAGCGTGAGGAGGCGCTGGCCCTGGAGGCCGTGGAGCGCAGCCTCGAGTTCGAGCAACTGGAGACGAGGGAGCATCAAGTTGCCCAAGCAGAAGATGTCGTCGGGGCTCGCGAGGCCAGAGTCGAGGAGGAAGTTGATCGCCGGGTGGCCGAGGTTCGCGCAGATCTGGAGGGTAGGTACGACCTGAAGCTGAAGCTCACAGGCGCGGAGGATGAGGGCAGGGCCGCTGCCCTCAGGCCCAGGTTGGACGAGGCTGAGAGGCGTGTGGAAGCCATGGCCGCCGCCCTGGCTACGGCGCAGGCGGACTTGGCCTCCACCCGCGCCGAGCTGCGTTCCCTCCAGAGGTGGGTTGATGACGCAGAGGCCGCCGCGAGGCAAAACACGGAGGAAGTGCTCCAGCGACGAATGCTGGAGCGCGAGCATGCCCCTATGCTTCAGGATCTCCGTAACTGGGCCAATATCGCCCTGGGCCATATTTGCGACGTGGAGGTGTCGGCCCCTTACTCGAATGATTATGCCAGCCACCTGACCTTCTTCACCGAGGTGGTGACGCGCCTGGAGGCTTGATCTGCCAGGGCTCGCCAGCTTGTGGAGGAAAGGGGCATGGCCTGCTTGAGCACACTTTCTCCCGTGTCTTCAGCCACCTTCTGAATGCCGACCCCAACTTTGATTTCGACGCCGCCATCGCCCCTGTTCCAACGGTCGTCCGGGATGACCTGGCGCGTTGGGTTGAAGACAACGTGGATGCGTTGGTCAGGGCCTTCACTTCGGAAGATGACGGGGTGGTGGTCGCCGCAGACGAAGGCGACGTGGTTGACGACGGCGTCGGGGGCGTCGCCTGCGGTGGCGATGTTTCCGATGAAGACGATGATGACGCGAGTCCCGCATCCGCAGGTGACGCAGCGAGCGACATTTCCGGCTGATCTCATGTTCTCCTGTCGTTTCATCCTGCACACGAAGCTCGGGCATGGCCCTTGGAAAACTTGTAAGAGCATTTTGGGAGGGGGAGCCCCTCATGTAAGCAAATTGCAGTTTTTACTTTCCTATGCGATGTGAGTTTGTATCCTCGTGAACTCGTGAATCCGGATGCGAGTTCTCTGTCGTGATTTACCTTTGCCAACGCCAGCTTTGAGTTGGGTCGCGACGCGTTGAGTTCCTGAGAACGCTGCGGAGCTCGTCACCCCGTCAGAGGGGGTCCCACAAGAGGTGAGCACCAGTTGTAGTGCGTGCGTGCACTTGGCGTGCGCGCCTCGCGCTGTCCCGCTCTCGAGGAGCTCGTGAGGGAAAGGCGACGGACATGAGTCCCAGGCAAAACAAGATCCAGAAGGCAAGAAATTGCTCGAACGAGAAAAGGCTCCCCCCACGCACATCGATAAAAACTCAGCTTCAACTCAAATCCAGATCCAGAAAGCAAGGCTACAAAGAGAGAGAGATCCAAAGCAGAAGGCCGCGTCCGGCACCTAGTCTAGTCTTCTGGTCTTCAAGTCTTCTCACCAGCGCGGAGCTAAGTGCTGCCACTAGGCGTGGGAGGGAGCCCCAGGGCCTGAGACCAGCACCCCTGAGACTCCGGGGCGTGTACAGCCCCAACTCATTATTACGTGAGAGTGTCACGGGCGGCGAGCTTCACAGGCACTGGGCCTTCTTCACAGGTACCGACCTTTCTTCATATCGCTAGACGAGGGCCCCGCCTTGCGCCACCCTTGACCTCCTTTGAGCCGACCGGTCACCGGGACGACACAAAGGAGGGAAAGAGGACGCCAGCGGTGCCCCCGGCGACCACAGGTCCTCTGTCGGGGGAAGGGTTGTCGAGGCCTCCCCGACAGAGGGCCTACCTTCGGGCGTTGCCAGGCGTCGCGCACCGCGGGGAGGGGCCTTGCTCATGGCTCCCTCCCGGCGGCCCCCAGCATGCCTCCCTTGTGGGAACGGGTGCTGCCGTGCCAGGGTCGTCGATCGATGCTGCAACCTGAGTCATCTGCAGCCCATGGTTAGCATAAGCCTGTTCCTGAGAGATTAGCGGTACCCTGTAGTTGTCGTTGCTGATGCGACCGTCGTAGTTCTCTGTTGGTTCCTGGAAGGCTTCGGCTCCTAGCGCCCCCTCTCCCCAATCTTCTCCAATGAATGAGCCAGGGTCGTCCTCTGGTGCGTACCCTTGGTCCATCATGCAGGGCACGTAGGCTTCCGGGGCCGTCACCCCGAACACCTCGCCGTGGTGCCCCATATTCCATGTTGCTTGGCCCAGGGTGGTGTCCTGGGGATGACAGCACGGCATCCGGCTGGGACCATGGAGGGCGGCGCTTGCGCCCGTGCTTGTCGCGGGCGGCATGGGGGAGTCGGAGCCCCCTACGCCGCTGGCCGTGCTGATGTTGATGAAGCCCCCGGGCGTAGTTGATGGTGCGCGGATGTGGTGAGGTTCACCGCGCGGCCCTGTAGTGGCCTGAGGAGGAAGTCGATAGCAGAAAGGTGGTGCTCCCGACGCCGCTGCATCCAGCAGCTCGGCAACACGCTCCAGCAGTGTATCCCGACCGCTTTCCATCAGCCTGCATCGCAGCAGCTCCCTTGCCACGGTGAGCGCTGCCCGCATGTTTGCTTGCTCCCGCCGTGAGTGCGGCGCCGTTGCCGCGGCAAGGCTCGCTGCTCTTGCGGCGGCCCGTACTTGCTGTGGTGTGAGGGTGGACGACGCCTGGCCGCGCTGCCCGCGTCCGGCGGGGTATGGCGGCGCTTGCGCCGCCTGGAGCGCAGGGTTAAGATCTTCATGGGCAGGCGGCGCTGCCCGGGCCGGCCAGGCTGCCTAGCGATCGGAGCCGGCCCTTGAGTCGCCGGACATCGTGGCTGTGGAGCATCGGCGAGCTGGTTGGTGGAGAAGAAGCTCCGGCGCACCCCTACCTAGCGCGCCAAATGTCGGATGTGGGGTTCCGGCAAACCCTTAAGGTTCGAACACTGGGGTGCGCACGAAGTCTTTCCCTCCTACCGATCTACGCCCTAGCTCGCTAAGATCTCGCGGACGAACTCGACGAACTCGCAACCCAAAAAGACACAAGGTTTATACTGGTTTGGGCCACCGTTGTGGTGTAATACCCTACTCCAGTGTGGTAGTGGTGGATTGCCTCTTGGGCTGATGATGAACAGTACAAGGGGAGAACAACCTCCTGAGGTTGAGGTGTTCTTGTGGGTAGGCTCTCGATCGGGTTGGATCAAGCTAAGATGAGATGGCTCTACTAAGGTGGCTAGCTCTACTTATATAGGCCCTGGTCCTCTTCCCAAATATCGAGCGGGAAGCGAGCCAACAACGGCGGGCAAATTTGAAGGGGGACAGCTAGTACAAGCTATACTGACAAAAGCGGTCTTCGCCTGCGAAAAGCTCTGGTGGTGACGCTGCCTTGGGCTCCACGATGACCTCAGTCTTGCCGTCCTTCCGGTCTTGGTCTCGTTTCACCAATATAGCAACCTTTGTCTGATGCCTCGGTACTCTTCGCCTGCGCTGGCCTCCTTAGCACCAAAGAGGAAACAAGGACGCTGCGCGCGCTGGCGCCCGCCTAGCGCCGTTCGTCATGGCTCACGTCACGAGAGCCTCGTGAGGTTTGCCCCGCCTTGATATCTCCGCTCCTCGTGAGCCTGCCTGGCTAGGCCACTCCAGAGGAGGTCTTGCGTCGTCCGCCTCGCGAGGCTTGGACCCTCGTGAGGGCCTTGGATGCCTTGTTGATGAAGATGGGCCGTACAGCCTGCTAGCTTAGCCATGCTGTGGGCCGCAGGCAGGCAAGTCTGGGGACCCCCGTTCCCAGAACGCCGACAGAAGACTACTTCCAATGTTATTGAGCCCGTGCAGCGGGCTTCTACACCAGGTATTACTCCTTTAAAGGTGGTGTTAGTAGGCTTGATTCTTGACGGGTCCATACCCATATTGCGGATCGTGTCTTGATAAATCAAGTTAAGACTGCTGCCGCCGTCCATAAGGACTCGGGTCACATGGAATCTGTCGATGATTGGATCAAGGACCAAGGCTGCCCAACCTCCATGACGGATTCTGGTCGGGTGGTCCTTACGATCGAAGGTGATCGGGCAGGCCGACCAGGGGTCGAATTTTGGGGCGACCGGCTCTATGGCGTAGACGTCCCTTAGCGCACGCTTGCGCTCCCTCTTGGGGATGTGAGTGACATGTATCATATTCACTATTTTCACCTCAGGGGGAAATTTCTTCTGCGCCCCTGTGTCCGGTGGGCGAGGCTCTTCGTCGTCCTCGCTTGGCGGCCCTTTCCCCTTGTGTTCAGTGTTTAATTTACCGGCCTGTTTAAAGACCCAACAATTTCTTTTGGAATGACTGGCAGGCTTGTCAGGGGTGCCATGAATCTGGCAAGGCCGATCGAGTATTTTGTCCAAACTGGATGGACCATCTTTGTTTCCTTTGAATGGCTTCTTCCGCTGTCCAGATTTAGAGCCACTGAATCCGGCGTTGACCGCCATGTCTTCGGTATCTTCATTGTTGCTTCGACGCTTGTGTTTGTTGCGTCGTGGCCTACCGTTGCCATCTCTGGCTTCGGAGGTGACAGGGTCGCTGGTACTGTTGCTTCTACGAGCTAACCAGCTATCTTCCCCCGCGCAAAAGCAGGTCATGAGTGCGGTAAGGGCTGCCATGGACTTCGGCTTTTCTTGGCCGAGGTGTCGGGCAAGCCATTCGTCGCGGACGCTATGTTTAAAGTCCGCGAGGGCTTCGGCGTTCGGACAATCGATGATTTGGTTCTTTTTAATTAAGAACCTAGTCCAGAGTTTGCGGGTTGACTCTCCGGGTTGCTGGACTATATGACTTAGGCCATCGGCGTCCGGAGGCCGGACATAGGTACCTTGGAAGTTGTCTCGAAAGGCGTCCTCCAAATCTTCCCAGCTACCAATGGAGTTCTCTAGGAGGCTGTTTAGCCAGTGTCGGGCTGGTCCCTTTAGTTTTAATGGGAGGTACTTAATGGCATGGAGATCGTCACCGCGAGCCATGTGGATATGGAGAAGAAAATCTTCAATGCATACTGCAGGATATGTCATTCCATCGTATGATTCAATGTTCACGGATTTAAACCCTTCTGGGAACTGGTGCTCCATTACCTCATCGGTGAAGCATAAGGGGTGTGTGGCGCCTCTGTATCGGGCGACGTCACGACGGAGTTCGGACGACATCTGTGTTCGGTTTTCGGCCCGGGTGAGGTTATGCTTGTCGCGTCGGGCCTGATGGCCGTCCTCTCGCGTTGGAGCATGTCCCCTTGATCCATAGATTGATCTGGTCTGACCGGCTCTATTGTCCAGGTCCCTGCGTAGGTCGTAGGTGTAGCCCGGAGCCGCTACCTCCTTGCCTCTACGGCGGGGTGGTGCGGGCTGGTGTTCGGCGTAAGTGGCCGCTCTGTCCCGTCCACGTGGTGGTCAGTCAGGTTCATCAGCAGGTTTATACTTTGGCGGTATTGGCTCAAGGGCCTCGTCATCAAATTGTGGTAGGAGCTTGCGCTTCGGGTAGCTCTTTGTTGGGCGTTCGAGGCCGTATTCTTCGGCTGCCAGGACTTTAGTCCATCTGTCATTCAGCGTATCATGTTCGGCTTGAAGCTGCTGCTGCTTCTTTTTTAGGCTTCTCGCTGTTGCGATTAGCTAGCGCTTAAAGCGCTCTTGCTCGAGGGGTTCCTCTGGCACGATGAAGGTTTATACTTTGGCGGTATACCTGCAGGTTCATCAGCAGGTTTATACTTTGGCGGTATTGGTTCAAGGTCCTTGCGTAGGTCGTAGGTGTAGCCCGGAGCCGCTACCTCCTTGCCTCTACGGCGGGGTGGTGCGGGCTGGTGTTCGGCGTAAGTGGCCGCTCTGTCCCGTCCACGTGGTGGTCGGTCAGGTTCATTAGCAGGTTTATACTTTGGCGGTATTGGCTCAAGGGCCTCGTCGTCAAATTGTGGTAGTAGCTTGCGCTTCGGGTAGCTCTTTGTTGGGCGTTCGAGGCCGTATTCTTCGGCTACCAAGACTTTAGTCCATCTGTCATTGAGCATATCATGTTCGGCTTGAAGCTGCTGCTGCTTCTTTTTTAGGCTTCTCGCTGTTGCGATTAGCTGGCGCTTAAAGCGCTCTTGCTCGAGTGGTTCCTCTGGCACGATGAAGTCTTCATATCCGAGGCTCACATCATCCTTGGAGATTGGTAGATAGTTACTATCCTCCGAGTCCTCCTTCCCGACCGGATTGTCGGGGTTAACTTGCCCCTCTTCCCAATCATCCTGTTCGGATGTGGGCTCGACGGGGGCTTCGGGGTCTTCGGCGTTCTCTGGAGTGTTATTGTCTCCGGTGCCGGTATTGCTATCTTTTTCGCGACGCGATTTTGAGCGGAGCCGCTGGCGTCGACGCTTTGGTGGTGCCTCGGCAGGCCTATCCTCAACCGGATCCTTCCTGCCTTCGCCGTCATCCTCTTTGGGTGTATCCACCATATACACATCGTATGTGGAGGTGGCCGTCCAACGTCCGGTAAACGGCGGGTCTTGGCCTTGTTTGTCTCCGGCATCATCGTCCATGCCGTCGATGTCTTCGGAGGCGATCCAGCATGTCGGTTTAGTCTTAGACAGTGGCTATGAAGTGGGTGGTGGGTGGGACGTAAAATTCCCCGCTTTCAGCCCCTAATTCGGGCTGGGCGTAGTTCGGAGGTGATTCCTCTGTAATGGCGAGGGATCGCATTAAGTCCTGAGCCTCGTTTAAGAGCGAGGTTTGGACGGGGAAGCGAAAGTCCGCGGAGCTAGGCATGGCAAAAGCCTCCTGGCCATGCTCACTTGGCTTGGACCTCGAGAGTTCGAAGCCAGCGTCCGGGGGCGAGTCCGGCTTTCCAATGATAGGGGGAACCCAGTTTGACTCCGGGCTTGCCGATGACACAGTCCCCTCCGGGTCTCCGGTAGAGAGCTTCATAATTGCAGAGAGTCTGGTGGGCTCCAAACTCCCATCTTTGGACCCGGCAGTTTGCTCCAGATCTAAGGCCAGAGTGGTGGTCGAGGCCGCAAACCCTTCGAAGATCAAGTCTCCTCGGATATCGGTGACATAATCCAGGTTCCCAAAACTGATCTGATGACCAGGGGCGTAGTTGTCGATCTATTCAAGGTGGCCAATCGAGTTGGCACGCAGCGCGAAGCCGCCGAACACAAAAAGTTGACTGGGGAGGAAGGTTTCCCTGGAAACAACATCGTTGCTGATGATTGAACGAGCCATCGAACCTTCTGCTGACGACACAGTGGAACTCTCAATGAAAGCACCAATGTCGGTGTCAAAACCGGCCGATCTCGGGTAGGGGGTCCCGAACTGTGCGTCTGAGGGGGTAACAGGAGATAAAGGGGACACGATGTTTACCCAGGTTCAGGCCCTCTTGATGGAGGTAATACCCTACTTCCTGCTTGATTGACTTTGATGAGTATAGGGGTTACAAGAGTCGATCTACCTCGAGATCGTAATGGCTAAACCCTAGATGTTTAGCCTATATGATTGTGATGATCTCTACGGACTAAACCCTTCGGTTTATATAGACACCGGAGGGGCCTAGGGTTGTACAGAGTCGGTTTACAGAAGAATGAATCTACACATCCGGACGCCAATCTTGCCATCCACGCAAAGGAGAGTCCCATCCGGACACGGGGGAAGACCTTCTACCTTGTATCTTCACGGCCCATCAGTCCGGCCCATGTCGCATAGCCCGGACATCCGAGGACCCCACAATCCAAGACTCCCTCATTCATTTTCAGTTGTTTCTTTCACCTCATGTGCCTCTCATGGTTGCTAGATTTTCGTAAATCATTTTCCTAGACGGACCTCTTAGCTTTAATATAAAATCATCCTAGGCAAACCTCCTAGCTTACAATATCATGGAGGTAGGGAAATTTATAAATTGTTATCCTAAGCAGACCACTTACCTTTCTGTAATATATAAAGCGGAGTTAGAAATTTTATTCTCAAGGAAAATAACGCTCAATGATTTGGGTCCATAGCTTAAAAGGTTTATTTTCTTATTTACTTTTTACAAATCACGTGCCTCTTGAGAGTATTGATGGGGCCAACCATTTTCATAACATTTTGGGAGAAGTAGAGATTGCACTAGGTGCAAGAAGTGAAACAAATGATAGCAATTCGCCGCTTGAGAATAATAGGCAAAAATAACCCAACTATGAAGAGACTGGGTTTCCTTGGTTGTGTGTGGGATCGTTGTAAGAAAGGGTTAGGGGCTGTCTCTTAATATGACACTAGAGAACGCACTACCGCTCATGCAATAGGCCTGCCTTGTGAGCCTTTCTCCTTCCCAATCCTCCTTGCTACCTCTTTTTGCACCCTTCCTATTTCTTTCTTTCCTCTTCACCCCATCTCATTTGTGCATAGGCACGGATGCTCTTCAACACATACAACAGTTGACATCTCCTAGGTCCACCACTCTATTTTGCTTCGCTTGTCACTTGCTTCTTTCTCTCGCGTCATTGCTCCTCCTCCAACTGATCGGATAACTCTTTCCCCCCTCCTACTTCTCTGCTTCTTTCATTCCTTTCCCTCCACACACGCACCCCCTTCCACTTCCTCCCCATCCCAACCCGAGAGTAGGGAGTCTAGCTAAAACAATCTTTTGATGTCAATAGATTTTCTCTTTTATTTTTTTGCAACAAATTCTTACCCCCCTCGTCATAATGACTTTCTCTCCACCGTCGTTGTGAAGCCGACAGAAGCTTTGTTCGGAAGACGATTCAACTCTGGGATTTCCCGATCAACACAAGGCTTCTATGACGGTTGGCTTCTTCTCCATGGCATTGGTACAGCTAGCCTTATCACGATGACTTCCTAATCGCAAGAGACAACGCCATGCTATTCGGCAGTGGTGACCGTAGGAGATTGAGTTTATTTGTCTCTTATTCGCAAGAAGTAGCCTTTTTTTTTAGGAGTAGAAATAAATTTTCCTTTTTTTGAGAAACTAGAAATAGTCGTTTTGGGGAGAAATATTTTTCATTTGGGGGGGGGGGGTAGAAATAGTTTTCCTTTTTCTTAGGCAAAGAAATTATTTTTGTTACGAGATAATTTGTTTTTGAAACAGAGCAGCATATGCCCTTTGGCAGAGCTAGACCCAGACCGCGGCCCAAGGAGGCCCACGGCTCGTTCGCGGCATCAACCGCGTGTGTGGAGCGGAGCAAAAACACTGCAGACCAGCCAGCGGTGCGGGGGAGCGGGACGGCGACGGGCCTGGCCGATCCCGACCCTCCGTCCCCGCACCGACGGCCGGGGGCGTCCCGGATCCGGTTTTGGTGTGCCCGAGGGATCCAGAAGTGGGTGAGGTAGAGCGCATATAAAACAGAGGGAGCCTTCTTCTTCCTCCTCTCGCTGGCTTTGCCTTGTAGAGGGGAAGAACAGGGGAGGAGAGGAGAGAAGGCACACAAAATCTGCTCCGAATTCTCCGGTTAATTCCACTGCTCGTCCCGGCCTGAGATCAATCCGCACTTCCGGTCCGGCGACTCGAGGAGCGAGGGAATTCGGCTGTGGATTGGATTGGAGCACTAAAAGAGGCGGCGATCTTTCATAGGTACTGGTCCATCCCGTCTGATCATCCGCGGCTCTCTCCTCGCTCATTCGTGCCTCCCGGGGTGGTTCCGGCGGGGAAAGTGGACTCGGACGGCTTACGCTCCGGTGGAGTTTTCGGTTGGATTTTTGCCTGCGATTCTTCTCGAGTTCTAGCTTGTGATTTGGTTGGATTCTCTGCTTCTTTGGTTCGGTGGTTTGATCTGAAAGATCCAGTTGTCTCTCTTCTCTCCCGGGATTTTCTAGATTCTACTTTTGTTGGATGTCCTCGGTGCCGTGATTCGTCCGGTTCCCCTGCGTTTCTTGTTCCGGGTAATCTGCAGTGGATGATTTGAATCGAGCTCGCCGGTTACGCGCGTTTCCTGTCCCGGGTGAACTAGCAATCGGTTGTCTGGATCGAATCCGCGGAGCCGCATTACGGCATGGGCTGCGTCGAGTCGCGCGCCCACGATTGAGCATAATCTGGCGCGACTTGGCCCGGTTTTGGTAAGGATCGGGCGATTTCGCCGACATAATTTCACCGCCTGTTCCGCAGGTTGTAGACGATTAGTATCATCATCCGTGCCATCTGGTGTTCTTCACACTAGTTCGATCGGCAAAAGCGAGCTCAAATCGGGCCTTCTCTAGGTAGCGTGCCGGTGGTGGTTTGGAATTTGGCTCATCTCCTTCAGTTCCCCCCTTTTTCTTTTCTTTTCTTGGGTATACGAACTCTACTATCATCAAGCCGGCACATTTCAGCCTTAAATTTCCCTCTGCTTCCGATTGGTGTGTCGCGTTTGATTTCCTTTTGCATTTCCATCTTTCAGTAATTCGATTTGGTCCTGTTAAGTGAGTTAGATTGAGCTGAATTTCCAGGCACTTTTTTTTGGATTTGATCTGGTAACTTCCCTGGTTTTACGCCTGTTCGATCTGAAAGCAAGAAGCTCACCCTTTCCCCCCCAACCAGAACTCGAAAAATCTGAAGCCTTGTTGGGTTAATCTAATCGGCCACTAAAATCCAGTGAATTGAGTTGAATCTAAGTGTCCATCCCTTGTTCTTTCGATGTTCTGGCCTTCCAGTTGGATCAATCAAGTAGGCAAAATTCCCCAAACTCCTCCTGTTCATTTCAATTTGAATTTAAATCCAGTGAATGGAGTTGAATCTGAGTGTGCTTTCGATGTTTCGGTATTCCAGTTAGATCAAGCAGACAAAATCCCCCAAGCCCTCATGTTCATTTCAATTCGACTGAATTTTTAGCTCCTGCCCCGGGATGAATTCTTCACCTTCCCCTTTTTACCCTCTACATTTAGTATCCTTCAACTTTATTTGGTTGAGTTGATCGGCCATGACAAAAGAATTCAGCTGAATCTTTAGATGTTCATCCCATCTCGCGTCCATGTTTTGGTCTTGCAGTAGACGAATTCCCCAACTCACCCTGTTCGTTCATTTCAATCTGACTGAAATTTTCTTGGTTCCATCTTTCGTGCAGCACTCCGGCGATGGAGAGGGAGTCGAGGAAGAACTACCAGACGCGAGGCTCCGCGCGCGGCGGCGGCGGCGGGGGCGCTGGCGGCGGCACGGCGGCGGAGCGCGACCTGCTGCTGCAGTGGGGAAACCGGAAGCGCCTGCGCTGCGTCAAGGTGCAGCGCCGCGACGTCGAGGCCGCGGCCACGGCGGCCGCCGAGAAGGCCGCGGTAGGACAGCGCCGCGCCGCCGCCGCCGCTGCCGCTGCCGCAGCCACGGCGGCCGCGCAGCACCACCCGCCCGGCCACGCCCACCACCGCGCCATCAGGTCCGTCCGTCTCTCCCCCCGCTGCTCTTCTTCAGCATTTTCTCCCTCCCTCTGACTGTACTTCTCTGACTCCGCGTGTTGGTTAGCGATAACATTCAGAATCCTCCATGGGTTGGGTTGGGTTGGGTTGAAAGAGCAGCTGGCCGTCACGTGATGTCCGTGTCTGGGCACGTGACTTGGAGCGTCAGAAAGTTTTGGTTGCGTTTGAACTGATTTACTTTTAAATTCAAAATGTGGGTTTGTTCTTTACCTGAGTGACCGACGTCGGAGTCGGTGATTCAGAGATTCAGAATGGAAGCACTCGATCATGGTAGGCAACATGATGATTGGTTTTTGGTTTTGGTTTAGGTTTTGGTTTTTGGGCAACATGATTGATGTTGGTCGGCCGATGTTGTTATCATTGGGGCCAACCTTCTGTTCTTCCAAAAGATGGAGTGATCCTGCTTTTTTCTTCTTCAAGTTATCCTGGTCAAGCATTGCTGGATTGTCCACAAGAGGATGTGAAGCCCTGGGTGTTCTTGAGGTTTTCTCCATTTGAACCTTGATCGATATCCTTGGGGCAGGCAAGCAGTGCTAATTTTGAATTATTTACAGTGGGATTAAATGATGTTTTCTCTTGTGGCTCAACTTAGCCCCTTGAAAGGCCAGGAGAATCAGATTTTTGCTAGGCTAAAATTAGGAGCACCAGCAGACTGGTGTCAATCCAGCTGATTAAAGCTCAGTTCAAGCTCTGCTAGTTATCTTCTCAGATGGACCTGATTCGTGAATCTTCGATTTTGACCTGCTTTATTATTGGGATTGTTCGTGAAAGCTGTGAGAGATGAGGTTCTCATTTAAGTTGTTGATGGCAATAGCTTGTCAGCATGTGTGTTTGGATGGCCACATACTTTGTATCGCCTATTTTACTGCCGACTAATTTTAGCCCGAGAAAGAAAACACCATATTTATCTCAAATCAGTCACCACCACACGTATGGTGGATGGTGATGGTGACAGCTTGTTCATTCATTGTTCTTTGCTTTTCAATTTTGTTTCTTGTATTTGCTGGATTGAGGTCGAAGTTATTGTTTGCTTGCTATCCATTTCCCTAAATGTGTGTGAATCATGAAATTTTGCACTCCCCACTCTCCCTGTGTTTCGGCATTGATGCATGATTTGCAGTCATAAATTTTGCAGTCATGTATGTTTATGTACCCAATTCTCATTGTGACCACAATTTGAATAGATTTTTTTTGAATAATCAATTGAATAGATTTTTGTCTGTAAGTACATAATTACATTACCTTTTGCCCCTTTTGCACTTTTGCTGAATTATAAGACTATACACATGACATTTTTATATAGGATTATAACGTACTCAGTGAATAGCTACAGTTTTCATAAACCGTATCTCATCCGTGTTATTAGGTGCAAACACTTTTCCCATCAAGAGAAATGAATGAACAATTTTGTTATTCAATGTGTCATTTCTATTTTTAGAGCTTACTTATGACGCAGTTCAAATAAATGTTTAAAATTCAAAATGGTGTAGCCATAACCATTCCAAATTCACAAAAAGAACATCTAAATAATTCACCAGTCTAGACATTACAGTTTGTTCTCCTCTTTAAGTTATCATTGTAACATTGCAATTTCTTTATTATCTTTATTAATCCTTAGTGCTACCAAATTGGCAGGAATCCTGAGGAGTCTGGAGCAATGAGGCCGCCATCACAGCAGCCGCAGAACAACACGCTCCGCACGGTTACATCCCCAGTCAGGGAGCGCTCTGCAAAGGGAAACAACGACAACAACGCGGTGCCTCCGACCTCTCTCGATGACAAGAAGGGCTCGTCGTCTGGGAGTGAAGGCTCAATCTGGCCCAACTTTGCAGTCTCCCTGACGAACAAAGAGAAGGAAGAAGACTTCTTGGTGTTCAAGGGGTCCAAGCTGCCTCAGAGGCCCAAGAAGAGAGTCAAAGCCATCCAGAGGACTGTCAATGTATGAAACTTTCTCCTTAGCTCCCAAACTTTAACTGTTTATCATTTCACATAGGATTCTTCTCCCATCTTCCTTTCGCGGGGCATAGGATTCTTATCTTCTTATAGATAGTAAATAAATTAGTTCCCACAGAGATTCCAGTATTAAAAATTGCACAGCAGTACTAATGGATCCAAACTTAAATGCAAGATCAGAAAACCAAGAGCGTACCAAGGAGTAAATACATTTGAATAAGCACTTTTAATAGAGACAGGGCATGAGATCACATGGAGCATATGGCCATCCCTGTGCACGATGCCTGCCTTGTCCCTTGGCCAAAGGAGACGTGCAAACAAAATAGCAAGATTCCGTCTACGCCTCCTTTATTAAGTACCTGAGATTTAGCTTGATTGCCAAGAGGCGTCCATAATACCACATCATGCTTCTGTCTGAAGCAAATATAACACTGTTCGGAAGCATTCAGTGCTCGGTGCGTTGTACACTCCCTACTGTTTAACCTGAATTACCTTCTTTCTTTGGAACAGCCAAAAGCAATTACTCCCTCCGTAAACTAATATAAGAGCGTTTAGATCACTACTTTAGTGATCTAAACGCTCTTATATTAGTTTACAGAGGGAGTACCATTTTATCTTATCTCGGGACAGCGTTATGGAGTGGTAGTGTTATCTGCCCATCTAACTCCATTTCTGAATTCTATACAGTGGAGCAATAATTAGTCCTTGTGCTTGTGGTTGAAGCATGCTTTGGAGTTAAGGTTCTTTTTTTTAGATACTTGGGGTTCTTGTAGAAGGAAAGATACTTGGAGTTAAGCTTAAGAAAGCACTTTGTGCTTTTTTCTTCTAGGATATTAATGTCTACATTTATGTTCATATGTTTCTGTTAAAATTGCGTTTCACTGTCAGTCTGTCACCGATTCCGCGGTTCTCACCGAAGATTTGTCTGTTCATCTGTTGCAGTTTGTATGCCCTGGAACGTGGCTATGCGACCTGACTCTGGAAAGATACGAAGTACGAGAGAAGAAGGTCTCCAAGAAGGTGCGCAAAGGCTAGCATAACATCTCAGCAGCTCCAGTCCTGTAAATCCTGCATCATTCATGCGCTCGCTAAATATCAACCCGCCTGACGGACGTTCTTCTTGCTCGATTTCGCAGCGCCCCAGGGGACTGAAAGCGATGCACGACATGGACAGCGAGTCGGAAGAGTAATGATACGATCGTCGTCGAGCCTGAGCAGCTGAGCAGCTAGAAAAGAAGAATATACACAAACACCGCCACAGATCCAGTAACCGAAGATCGAAAGTTAACCTTCCCAGATGGAATGATCCGCGGGCCGGCTCCCGACCGACCGATCGATCGATCGGGAACGGCCTCTGGGTTGCTGTGGAGATTGCACAGAAAAACACAGAGCGGCTGCAGGTTGTTTCCATGCCTGCCTCTGTTTTATTTTACAGAGAGCGTTGGCTATATCATGTCCCCAAGGGCCCTGGCCTCATGTTGATACCATTTGAGAACATCTCCTCTCGCTGTGTCGTCAAATGGGTGCCGAGTAGGGTGCTCCGGTGCAGGTGGGCGTGTGGGTTTGCCCCTCTGCTTGTTCTGGCAAGTGACCGTAATAATACTCAAGTTTAACATGGATTTACCAGGGTCTTTGGTAATTTGTTTATACCAGCTGCTGTAAACTCTTTCCTCTGTAGTTCCAGTTTGGAGCATCAGATGATGCCATGCGTAGGCTTGTCGGGCGACAGACACATTGCTGATGGATATATGAATTTGTGGATGCGGTGATTTATGGTCTATAGCTTTGTGCAATTGGAAAATGTCTTTCCTTTAAGAAGTTATTACTACAACGTAGACAACTCTCACTAAGCTTTGTTTTCCAAAAAAAAAGAACTATCACTTTTTTTTTCGAAAAGGGGGGCTCCCCGGCCTTTGCATCTGAACGATGTATACGGCTAACTTATTAAATAAATAAATAGGTTCAACAAGGTCTTAAAGTCTCAAAACGAAAATAAATGAGTGCTCACCAAGAGCCAAAAAGGCGAAAAACAAAGTCGCCACAAAAAGCCACAACCGGCTGGCATAAGAAAGATAGGTAAACTAATTGTCTATCCTATTACATGACCGCCATCCAAACCGGTTGAAGATATCCCGTGCTACCATCTCCCAGCGGATAGATCAAGTAACCAAACGCTCCCTGGCCTCCGTCGGAGTGAGTAGCGACCACATACGGATCAACGCAGTGGCTCGGAAAATAACATGCAAAAAATGAATATTTGTTGTTCTGTTAAAAACCAAATCATTTCTGCAGTTCCAGACTGCCCATAGTAAAGCACAAACTCCAACACGAATGTGTCTCACTGTTTCGGGCTCTATCCCGTTAAGCCACGTTCCAAATAACGTGTTGACAGAACTCGGTGGAGTGATGTTAAAAGCAATATGGACTGTCCGCCATAGAACTTTGGCTAACGGGCAGTCAAGAAAAAGGTGTTTGATAGTTTCATCCCGATCACAGAAACTACACCTAGTAGGTCCTGTCCAATTACGCTTTGCCAAATTGTCCTTGGTTAAAATTACTTGTTTATGGACAAACCACATAAACACTTTGATTTTTAAAGGAACTTTGACAGCCCAAACATGTTTGGAACTAGGAATCGAGCTTGAATTGATAACATCAACATACATTGATTTAACTGTAAACTCTCCAGACCTAGTAAGTTTCCAGCGTAATTTATCGGGCTGTTGAGATAGCTGAACCTCCATCAGTCTACCTACTAGATGGAGCCATTCTTCCCAACGATTGCCAATTAGCGTCCTTCTGAACTGCATATTAAGGGGGTGGATTGAAGTACCGTTGCAACGAATGCCTCACGTCGTTGAACAATACGATACAGCGACGGGTATTGAATGGCAAGGGGGGTCTCTCCGAGCCAAGTATCCTCCCAGAATCGCGTGCTAGCACCGTTGCCAATATTAAACTTTGTCCTATTAAACAAGGTTAATTTGACTTTCATAAGCCCTTTCCAAAAGGGTGAGTCAGTCGGCCTTGCTGTCACCTGGGACAAAGTTTTGGAGTGAAGATACTTGCTACGAAGGATCTGCGCCCAAGTGGCATCAGTCTCTACCGATAACTTCCACAGCCACTTGCTGAGAAGACATCTGTTCTTAACCTCAAGATTCTCAATACCAAGACCCCCTTGGTCCTTCGGTCGACAGATGATATCCCATTTGGCAAGTCGGTATTTTCTTTTTAGTTCATCGCTCTGCCAGAAGAAACGTGATCGATAGAAGTCCAGTCTTTTCCTAACTCCAACTGGGACTTCGAAGAACGACAAAAGAAACATAGGCATACTCGTGAGAACCGAGTTTATCAGAATTAATCGGCCTCCGTATGACATGAGCTTGCCCTTCCAGCAACTCAGTTTCTTTTCAAATCGGTCCTCGATGCACTTCCATTCTCTGTTTGTCAGCTTGCGATGGTGAATTGGGATACCTAAGTACGTGAAAGGTAAAGTCCCCAATTCGCACCCAAACAATTGCCTATATGCCTCTTGTTCGTCATTGGCTCTACCAAAGCAGAACAATTCGCTTTTGTGAAAGTTAATCTTTAACCCGGACAATTGTTCAAATAAGCATAACACCAGCTTCATGTTTCTTGCTTTGTCCAAGTCATGCTCCATAAAGATGATCGTATCATCGGCGTACTGAAGGATAGACACACCTCCATCAACTAGATGAGGTACCAAGGCACCCACCTGACCAGCCTCCTTAGCCCTTCCTATCATAATTGCCAACATATCAACTACAATGTTGAACAAGATAGGAGACATCGGATCCCCTTGTCTCAGGCCCTTATGTGTCTGGAAATAATGACCTATGTCGTTATTCACTTTAATTCCAACACTCCCTTTTTGCGTGAACGATTCTACCTGGCGTCGCCAGGCTTCATCAAACCTTTCATATGCAAGGCCTGTTGAAGGAATGGCCATTTGACTTTATCGTACGCTTTCTCGAAATCCACCTTAAAAACAACTCCATCTAATTTTTTCGAGTGGATTTCGTGGAGCGTTTCATGAAGGACCACCACCCCTTCTAGGATGTTTCTGTCCGGCATGAAAGCAGTTTGGGACTGCTGCACCACAGAATGTGCAATCTGTGTGAGCCTATTAGTCCCAACCTTGGTGAAAATTTTAAAACTAACATTGAGAAGGCAGATCGGCCTGAACTGCTTAATTCTCACAGCCTCCGTTTTCTTAGGAAGCAATTTTATTGTTCCAAAATTTAAGTGAAATAACTGAAGCTGTCCAGAGAATAGATCATGGAACATTGGTAGCAAATCCCCCTTGATAATATGCCAACACTTTTTATAGAACACCGCCGAAAATCCATCCGGCCCTGGAGCCTTATTTTTTTCATCTGCGCAATAGCTTCAAACACCTCTTTCGCCGAGAACGGGGCAACCAAAATATCATTATCATCAGCAGTGAGTTGAGGCACATCCTCAATCCTGGACTCATCCAGGGACACATAATTATCCTCCGGAGGACCAAACAACTGCTTATAGTATTCGGTAATGTATAATTTTAGGTTATCCTGACCTAAAATAGTTCCTTCATCTTGTTCAAGCTGAAAGATTCTCTTCTTTCTGTGCTTGCCATTAGCGATCAAGTGAAAGAATTGAGTGTTCGCGTCCCCCTGGACAACTTTGCGTACCTTAGCCCGCAACGCCCACTTTAATTCCTCTTCACGGAGAGGCTCTTTCAACCTCATCTCCGCTTCTAGCTTAGCATGCAGCTCCGTGGCTTGCAAAATTGTGGATTCGGATTTTAAATCTAGGGACTGAATAAGTGTAAGGAGCCTTTCCTTTTCGACCTTATAAATCCCACTAAGGTGCTTAGCCCACCCACGTAAGAAACTTCTCAAATGCCTAATCTTATTCTGCCAGCGCTCAACGGAAGTCCTACCTCCTGCATCCTTAGTCCATTCCCTGGCTATCAGATCCAAGAAGCCTTCATGTTCAAACCATGCCAGCTCGAATGAAAAGGAGTTTTTGTTTCCCACGTGGTTGGGCTCACCAGAGTCCACGAATAAAGGCGTGTGATCAGAGATTCCGCGCGAGAGGGCCTGGACCGTTACCAAAGGGAATTTCTGTTCCCATTCGACGCTCGCTAGGACTTGATCCAACTTCTCAAACGTCGGATTTGGCAAAGCATTAGCCCAAGTAAATTTTCTACCGGAAAGCTCTATCTCTCTCAGATCCAAGCTTTCAATAATGGTATTAAACATAAATGACCATCTTCCGTCAAAATTATCATTATTCTTTTCCTCTCTCCTCCTAATGATATTGAAATCACCCCCAACTAAAATTGGGAGCTGCTCAGAGCCGCAAATTCGAACAAGATCCGCCAAAAACTCTGGTTTAAGCTCGGGCTGTGCGGCACCATAAACCGCCACCAGAGCCCAGTTAAACCCATCTGCTTTGGACCTAACCCGAAACTTAACCTTGAAGTCACCCATCACGACACTTCGGACTTCCAGCGAATCGCATCTCACTCCAAGTAAGATCCCACCCGATCTTCCTCGTGGAGGCAGGCAGTGCCAATCGAAATCGACACCTCCCGATAAAGTATTGAGTAACTGGGGCGCAAAATTATCTCTGCCAGTTTCCGAGAGAGCAATAAAATCTAATCTATGCTCGATAGACGCATCTGCAAGAAACCTTCTTTTAGCCAAGTCTTTCAGACCTCTGCTATTCCAAAAGATTCTTTTCATATTTCATCATGAATTTTTTTTGTAGTACGGATCCTAGCACTCCTACATACCGCTGAAGCAGGATAAACCTTCCGCTTCCACTTGCGTTTGGGATTGCTATGGTCCTCCACCCGGTCCTCATAACCGGGCTCAGTGGATCGAACTACAGTATCTTCTAAAGTGGCATCCTCTTCCTCAGACTCAGGAATGGATGGTGCAAGATCCGCACAAAAATTATCGAGCACTCTGACACCCAACGCATCAATATTTGCATCATTCATGGGTTTTACCGCTGCTAAATTTCGAATCGTTTCTAAAGCGCGTTCCGCTTCCAAATCTAGGAGATCATTAACAGAGTTCGAAATTTCACTATCATTACTACCTAGTGAAACTCCTAACTGATTTGCATTATAAATAATTTCATTATTAGAGAAATGCAAAATGGAGTTGGAGGTGTTGACCGACATACTGATACGTCTCCAACGTATCTATAATTTTTCATTGTTCCATGCTATTATATTATCTGTTTTGGATGTTTATGGGCTTTATTATGCACTTTTATATTATTTTTGGGACTAACCTATTAACCCAGAGCCAGTGCCAGTTTCTGTTTTTCCCTTGTTTCAGTGTTTCGCAGAAAAGGAATATCAAACGGAGTCCAAACGGAATGAAACCTTCGGGAAAGTTATTTTTGGAACGGAAGCAATCCAGGGGACTTGGAGTGCACGTCAGGGAATCAACGAGGAAGGCACGAGGCAGGGGGCGCGCCCACCCACCCCTGGGCGCGCCCTCCACCCTCGTGGGCCCCTCGTAGCTCCCCTGACGTATTTCTTCCTCCTATATATACCCATATACCCTAAAACCTTTGAGGAACAGAATAGATCGGGAGCTCCGTCGCCACAAGCCTCTGTAGCCACCAAAAACCAATCGGGACCCTGTTCCGGCACCCTGCCGGAGGGGGGATCCCTCACCGGTGGCCATCTTCATCATCCTGGCGCTCTCCATGACGAGGAGGGAGTAGTTCACCCTCGGGGCTGAGGGTATGTACCAGTAGCTATGTGTTTGATCTCTCTCTCTCTCTCTCTCTCTCGTGTTCTTGAGGTGATACGATCTTGATGTATCGCGAGCTTTGCTATTATAGTTGGATCTTATGATGTTTCTCCCCCTCTACTCTCTTGTAACGGATGGAGTTTCCCCTTTGAAGTTATCTTATCGGATTGAGTCTTTTAATGATTTGAGAACACTTGATGTATGTCTTGCGTGGGATACCCGTGGTGACAATGGGGTATTCTATTGATCCACTTGATGTATGTTTTGGTGATCAACTTGCGAGTTCCGCCCATGAACCTATGCATAGGGGTTGGCACACGTTTTCGTCTTGATTCCCCGGTAGAAACTTTGGGGCACTCTTTGAGGTTCTATGTGTTGGTTGAATAGAAGAATCTGAGATTGTGTGATGCATATCGTATAATCATACCCACGGATACTTGAGGTGAGATTGGAGTATCTAGGTGACATTAGGGTTTTGGTTGAGGTGTGTCTTAAGGTGTTATTTTACTACGAACTCTAGGGCTGTTTGTGACACTTATAGGAATAGCCCAATGGATTGATCGGAAAGAATAACTTTGAGGTGGTTTCGTACCCTACCATAATCTCTTCGTTTGTTCTCCGCTATTAGTGACTTTGGAGTGACTCTTTGTTGCATGTTGAGGGATAGTTATATGATCCAATTATGTTATTATTGTTGAGAGAACTTGCACTAGTGAAAGTATGAACCCTAGGCCTTGTTTCCTAGCATTGCAATACTGTTTACGCTCGCTTTTACCACTTGTTACCTTGCTGTTTTTATATCACCATCTCTTTGCCGAACTAGTGCACCTATACAATCTACCATTGTATTGGGTGTGTTGGGGAGACAAGAGACTTTGTTATTTGGTTGCAGGGTTGCTTGAGAGAGACCATCTTCATCCTATGCCTCCTACGGATTGATAAACCTTAGGTCATCCACTTGAGGGAAATTTGCTACTGTCCTACAAACCTCTGCACTTGGAGGCCCAACAACGTCTACAAGAAGAAGGTTGCGTAGTAGACATCACATACCAGTAGTGATCTCGATATCACGAAGCTTGGTCGCCCGCTTGGTGCACCTCAGCTGCATGTCATCAACGTCCTGCTGGTCCTGGAGACGGGAGCTCATCCGCCTCCCCTCAGACCTAGGATCCGGTATGCCTCCAAACGCGATGACCACCTCCCGAGTGGCCCCGTTAGGGACGAGGCCTCCAGCCCCACCCCCAACGCGCGGCCAGGTCATATCACCCAGAGGGGCGCCAAGAACCCTAGGCACCGGCACCGGCGAGCTCGGAGGAGAGCTCAGGGCCGCCTGCCCACGCTCCCAAGTCGGCGCGGCCGCCTCTCGCCCAGGAGAAAAAGGAACCGGGGCCTCCTGCCGCGTCCCTCGCCCAAGCACTGCAGGAGAGGAGAGGGCCGAGACCTCCTGCCCAGGCCCCCCTCCCAAAGCTGGTGTGTCGCTGCTGGTCACCACAGACACCTCCACCACAGTCATCAACTGTGGCAAAGCATCAGAATGAGAAGGGGAACGATGGGCCACCTGCCCGCGATCCTCCCCTCCCTCAACCGACGGCAAACGGTGAAGGGGAGAGAGGGGCCACCTGCCCACGATCCTCCCCCCCTCGACCGAAATCATCAGAGGTGCAGCCATCTCCATGCTCCCTTCGACAGAGCCATCGGCCACAACAAAATCCAAGGGAGGGAGCGTGCACTCTAGCACGCTCTCAGACTCCACTCGATCGCTCCATAGCCTAGGAGGGGCAGAAGCTAGCTCGAAAGATCCGAATCGCAGAGTGTTCATCGGCACCGAAACCGAAGGAGCAGCCCCTGTCCCGGGCGTCTGTGGTGTAGCACTGGGACCGTTGGACGACTCATGACCAACATCATCCCCTCGCGCTGCCGTGTTGATGGGGAACGTAGTAATTTCAAAAAAATTCCTACGCACACGCAAGATCATGGTGATGCATAGCAACGAGAGGGGAGAGTGTTGTCCACGTACCCTCGTAGACCAAAAGCGGAAGCGATAGCACAACGCGCTTGATGTAGTCGTACGTTTTCACGATCCGACCAATCCAAGTACCGAACGTACGGCACCTCCGAGTTCAACACACGTTCAGCTCGATGACGTCCCTCAAACTCTGATCCAGATGAGCTTTGAGGGACAGTTCCGTCAGCACGACAGCGTGGTGACGATGATGATATTCTACCGACGCAGGGCTTCGCCTAAGCACCGCTACGATATTATCGAGGTGGATTATGGTGGAGGGGGGCACCGCACACGGCTAAGAGATCAAGAGATCAATTGTTGTCCCTATGGGGTGCCCCCCTGCCCCCGTATATAAAGGAGCAAGGGGGAGGCGGCCGGCCAAGGAGGAGGGCGCGCCAAGGGGGGAGTCCTACTCCCACCGAGAGTAGGACTCCTCCTTTCCTTGTTGGAGTAGGAGAGAAGGAAAGAGGGGGAGAGGGAGAAGGAAAAGGGGGCTGCACCCCTTGTCCAATTCGGACCAGAGGGGGGGTGCGCGCCTCCTTCCTTTTGGCCTCTCTCCTCTATTCCCGTATGGCCCAATAAGGCCCAATACTTCTCCCCGGCGAATTCCCGTAACTCTCCGGTACTCCGATAAATACCCGAATCACTCGGAACCTTTCCGAAGTCCGAATATAGTCGTCCAATATATCGATCTTTACATCTCGGCCATTTCGAGACTCCTCGTCATGTCCCTGATCTCATCCGGGACTCCGAACTCCTTCGGTACGTCAAAACACATAAACTCATAATATAACCGTCATCTAACTTTAAGCGTGCGGACCCTACGGGTTCGAGAACTATGTAGACATGACCGAGACACGTCTCCGATTAATAACCAATAGCGGAACCTGGATGCTCATATTGGCTCCCACATATTCTACGAAGATCTTTATCGGTCAAACCGCATAACAACATACGTTGTTCCCTTTGTCATCGGTATGTTACTTGCCCGAGATTCGATCATCGGTATCTCAATACCTAGTTCAATCTCGTTACCGGCAAGTCTCTTTACTCGTTCCGTAATACATCATCCCGCAACTAGCTCATTAGTTGCAATGCTTGCAAGGCTTATAGTGATGTGCATTACCGAGTGGGCCCAGAGATACCTCTCCGACAATCGGAGTGACAAATCCTAATCTCGAAATATGCCAACCCAACAAGTACCTTCGGAGACACCTGTAGAGCACCTTTATAATCACCCAGTTACGTTGTGACGTTTGGTAGCACACAAAGTGTTCCTCCGGTAAATGGGAGTTGCATAATCTCATAGTCATAGGAACATGTATAAGTCATGAAGAAAGCAATAGCAACATACTAAACGGTCGAGTGCTAAGCTAACGGAATGGGTCAAGTCAATCACATCATTCTCCTAATGATGTGATCCCATTAATCAAATGACAACTCATGTCTATGGCTAGGAAACATAACCATCTTTGATCAACGAGCTAGTCAAGTAGAGGCATACTAGTGACACTCTGTTTGTCTATGTATTCACACATGTATCAAGTTTCCGGTTAATACAATTCTAGCATGAATAATAAGCATTTATCATGATATAAGGAAATAAATAATAACTTTATTATTGCCTCTAGGGCATATTTTCTTCAGTCTCCCACTTGCACTAGAGTCAATACTCTAGTTCACGTCGCCATGTGATTTAACATCAATAGTTCACATCACCATGTGATTAACACCCATAGTTCACATCGTCATGTGACCAACACCCAAAGGGTTTACTAGAGTCAATAATATAGTTCACATCGCTATGTGATTAACACCCAAAGAGTACTAAGGTGTGATCATGTTTTGCTTGTGAGATAATTTTAGTCAACGGGTCTGTCACATTCAGATCCATAGGTATTTTGCAAATTTCTATGTCTATAATGCTCTGCACGGAGCTACTCTAGCTAATTGCTCCCACTTTCAATATGTATCTAGACCGAGACTTAGAGTCATCTAGATTAGTGTCAAAACTTTCATCGACATAACCCTTTACGGCCATCCTTTTGTCACTTCCATAATCGAGAAACATATCCTTATTCCACTAAGGATAATTTTGACCGCTGTCCAGTGATCTACTCCTAGATCACTATTGTACTCCCTTGCCAAAATCAGTGTAGGGTATACAATAGATCTGGTACACAGCATGGCATACTTTATAGAACCTATGACTGAGGCATAGGGAATGACTTTCATTCTTTTTCTATCTTCTGCCGTGGTCGGGCTTTGAGTCTTACTTAATTTCACACCTTGTAACACAGGCAAGAAACTCTTTCTTTGACTGTTCCATTTTGAACCACTTCAAAATGTTGTTAAGGTATGTACTCATTGAAAAAACTTATCAAGCGTCTTGATCTATCTCTATAGATCTTGATGCTCAATATGTAAGCAGCTTCACCGAGGTCTTTCTTTGAAAAACTCCTTTCAAACACTCCTTTATGCTTTGTAGAATAATTCTACATTATTTCCGATCAACAATATGTCATTCACATATACTTATCAGAAATGATGTAGTGCTCCGACTCACTTTCTTGTAAATACAGGCTTCACCGCAAGTCTGTATAAAACTATATCCTTTGATCAACTTATCAAAGCGTATATTCTAACTCCGAGATGCTTGCACCAGTCCATAGATGGATCGCTGGAGCTTGCATATTTTGTTAGCACCTTTAGGATTGACAAAACCTTCTGGTTGCATCATATACAATTCTTCTTTAATAAATCCATTAAGGAATGCAGTTTTGTTTATCCACTTGCCAGATTTCATAAAATGCGGCAATTGCTAACATGATTCGGACAGACTTAAGCATAGATACGAGTGAGAAACTCTCATCGTAGTCAACACCTTAAACTTGTCGAAAACCTTTTGCGACAATTCTAGCTTTGTAGATAGTAACACTACTATCAGCGTCCGTCTTCCTCTTGAAGATCCATTTAATCTCAATGGCTCGTCGATCATTGGGCAAGTCAATCAAAGTCCATACTTTGTTCTCATACATGGATCTCATCTCAGATTTCATGGCCTCAAGCCATTTTGCGGAATCTGGGCTCACCATCGCTTCTTCATAGTTCGTAGGTTCGTCATGGTCAAGTAACATGACCTCGAGAACAGGATTACCGTACCACTCTGGTGCGGATCTCACTCTGGTTGACCTACGAGGTTCGGTAGTAACTTGATCCGAAGCTTCATGATCATCATTATTAACTTCCTCGCTAATTGGTGTAAGCATCACTGGAACTGATTTCAGTGATGAACTACTTTCCAATTCGGGAGAAGGTACAGTTACCTCATCAAGTTCTACTTTCCTCCCACTCACTTCTTTCGAGAGAAACTCCTTCTCTAGAAAGGATCCATTCTTATCAATGAATGTCTTGCCTTCGGATCTGTGATAGAAGGTGTACCCAACAGTCTCCTTTGGGTATCCTATGAAGACACATTTCTCCGATTTGGGTTTGAGCTTATCAGGATAAAACCTTTTCACATAAGCATCACAACCCCAAACTTTAAGAAACGACAACTTTGGTTTCTTGCCAAACCACAGTTCATAAGATGTCGTCTCAACGGATTTAGATGGTACCCTATTTAACGTGAATGCAGCTGTCTCTAATGCATAACCCCAAAACGATAGTGGTAGATCGGTAAGAGACATCATATATCGCACCATATCTAATAAAGTACGGTTACGATGTTCGGACACACCATTACACTGTGGTGTTCCAGGTGGCGTGAGTACTGAAACTATTTCATATTGTTTTAACTGAAGGCCAAACTCGTAACTCAAATACTCTTCTCCACGATCAGATCGTAGAAACTTTATTTTCTTCTTACGATGATTTTCCACTTCACTCTGAAATTATATGAATATTTCAAATGTTCCAGACTTCTGTTTCATTAAGTAGAT
This sequence comes from Triticum aestivum, assembly GCF_018294505.1. NCBI lineage: Eukaryota > Viridiplantae > Streptophyta > Magnoliopsida > Poales > Poaceae > Triticum > Triticum aestivum. The sequence continues at coordinate 450,396,174 of NC_057796.1, forward strand.
ATACCCATATCTGCTCAAATCATCTGTGAAGGTCAGAAAATAATGATACCTGCTACGAGCCTCAATATTCATCGGACCACATACATCTGTATGTATGATTTCCAACAAATCTGTTGCTCTCTCCATAGTTCCGAAGAACGGCGTTTTAGTCATCTTGCCCATGAGGCACGGTTCGCAAGCATCAAGTGATTCATAATCAAGTGATTCCAAAATCCCATCAGCATGGAGTTTCTTCATGCGCTTTACACCAATATGACCTAAACGGCAGTGCCACAAATAAGTTGCACTATCATTATTAACTTTGCATCTTTTGGCTTCAATATTATGAATATGTGTATCACTATGATCGAGATCCAACGAACCATTTTCATTGGGTGTGTAACCATATAAGGTTTTATTCATGTAAACAGAACAACAATTATTCTCTAACTTAAATGAATAACCGTATTGCAATAAACATGATCAAATCATATTCATGCTCAACGCAAACACCAAATAACACTTATTTAGGTTCAACACTAATCCCGAAAGTATAGGAAGTGTGCGATGATGATCATATCAATCTTGGAACCACTTCCAATACACATCGTCACCTCGCCTTTTACTAGTCTCTGTTTATTCTGCAACTCCCGTTTCGAGTTACTACTCTTAGCAACTGAAACAGTGTCAAATGCCGAGGGGTTGCTATAAACACTAGTAAAGTACACATCAATAACATGTGTATCCAATATACCTTTGTTCACTTTGCCATCCTTCTTATCCACCAAATACTTGGGGTAGTTCCGCTTCTAGTGACCAGTCCCTTTGCAGTAGAAGCACTTAGTCTCAGGCTTAGGACCAGACTTGGGCTTCTTCACTTGAGCAGAAACTTGCTTGCCGTTCTTCTTGAAGTTCCCCTTCTTCCCTTTGCCGTTTTCTTGAAACTAGTGGTCTCTTCAACCATCAACACTTGATATTTTCTTGATTTCTACCTTCGTCGATTTCAGCATCACGAAGAGCTCGGGAATTACTTTCGTCATCCCTTGCATACTATAGTTCATCACGAAGTTCTACTAACTTGGTGATGGTGACTAGAGAATTCTGTCAATCACTATTTTATCTGGAAGATTAACTCCCACTTGATTCAAGCGATTGTAGTACCCAGACAATCTGAGCACATGCTCACTGCTTGAGCTATTCTCCTCCATCTTTTAGCTATAGAACTTGTTGGAGACTTCATATCTCTCAACTCGGGTATTTGCTTTAAATATTAACTTCAACTCCTGGAACATCTCATATGGTCCATGATGTTCAAAACGTCTTTGAAGTCCCGATTCTAAGCCGTTTAAGCATGGTGCACTAAACTAGCAAGTAGTCATCATATTGAGCTAGCCAAACGTTCATAACATATGTATCTGCTCCTGCAATAGGTTTGTCACCTAGCGGTGCATCAAGGACATAATTCTTCTGTGCAGCAATGAGGATAAACCTCAGATCACGGATCCAATCCGCATCATTGCTACTAACATCTTTCAACTTAGTTTTCTCTAGGAACATATCAAAAATAAAACAGGGGAGCTAAACGCAAGCTATTGATCTACAACATAGATATGCTAATACTACCAGGACTAAGTTCATTATAAATTTAAGTTCAATTAATCATATTACTTAATAACTCCCACTTAGATAGACATCCCTCTAATCCTCTAAGTGGTCACGTGATCCATATCAACTAAACCATGTCCGATCATCACGTGAAATGGAGTAGTTTTCAATGGTGAACGTCACTATGTTGATCATATCTACTATATGATTCACGCTCGACCTTTCGGTCTCAGTGTTCCGAGGCCATATCTGCATATGCTAGGCTCGTCAAGTTTAACCTGAGTATTCCGCGTGTGCAAAACTGGCTTGCACCCGTTGTAGATGGACGTAGAGCTTATCACACCCGATCATCACGTGGTGTCTGGGCACGACGAACTTTGGCAACGGTACGTACTCAGGGAGAACACTTTTATCTTGAAATTTAGTGAGAGATCATCTTATAATGCTACCGTCAATCAAAGCAAGATAAGATGCATAAAAGATAAACATCACATGCAATCAATATAAGTGATATGATATGGCCATCATCATCTTGTGCTTGTGATCTCCATCTCCGAAGCACCGTCATGATCCCCATCGTCACCGGCGCGACACCTTGATCTCCATCGTAGCATCGTTGTCGTCTCGCCAACTATTGCTTCTACGACTATCGCTACCGCTTAGTGATAAAGTAAAGCAATTACATGGCGATTGCATTGCATACAATAAAGCGACAACCATATGGCTCCTGCCAGTTGCCGATAACTCGGTTACAAAACATGATCATCTCATACAATAAAATTTAGCATCAAGTCCTGACCATATCACATCACAACATGCCCTGCAAAAACAAGTTAGACGTCCTCTACTTTGTTGTTGCAAGTTTTACATGGCTGCTACTGGGCTTAGCAAGAACCGTTCTTACCTACGCATCAAAACCACAACGATAGTTTGTCAAGTTGGTGTTGTTTTAACCTTCGCAAGGACCGGGCGTAGCCACACTCGGTTCAGCTAAAGTTGGAGAAACTGACACCCGCCAGCCACCTCTGTGCCAAGCACGTCGGAAGAACCAGTCTCGCGTAAGCGTACGTGTCACGTCGGTCCGGGCCGCTTCATCCAACAATACCGCCGAACCAAAGTATGACATGCTGGTAAGCAGTATGACTTATATCGCCCACAACTCACTTGTGTTCTACTCGTGCATATGACATCTACGCATAAAACCTGGCTCGGGTGCCACTGATAGGGAACGTAGTAATTTCAAAAAATTTCCTACGCACACGCAAGATCATGGTGATGCATAGCAACGAGAGGGGAGAGTGTTGTCCACGTACCCTCGTAGACCGAAAGCGGAAGCGTTAGCACAACGCGGTTGATGTAGTCGTACGTCTTCACGATCCGACCGATCCAAGTACCGAACGTACGGCACCTCCGAGTTCAGCACACGTTCAGCTCGATGACGTCCCTCGAACTCCGATCCAGCCGAGCTTTGAGGGAGAGTTCCGTCAGCACGACGGCGTGGTGACGATGATGATATTCTACCGACGCAGGGCTTCGCCTAAGCACCGCTACGATATTATCAAGGTGGATTATGGTGGAGGGGGGCACCGCACACGGCTAAGAGATCAAGAGATCAATTGTTGTCCCTATGGGGTGCCCCCTGCCCCCGTATTAAAGGAGCAAGGGGGAGGCGGCCGGCCAAGGAGGAGGGCGCGCCAAGGGGGGAGTCCTACTCCCACCGGGAGTAGGACTCCTCCTTTCCTTGTTGGAGTAGGAGAGAAGGAAAGAGGGGGAGAGGGAGAAGGAAAAGGGGGCTGCACCCCTTGTACAATTCGGACCAGAGGGGGGGTGCGTGCCTCCTTTCTTTTGGCCTCTCTCCTCTATTCCCGTATGGCCCAATAAGGCCCAATACTTCTCCCCGGCGAATTCCCGTAACTCTCCGGTACTCCGATAAATACCCGAATCACTCGGAACCTTTCCGAAGTCCGAATATAGTCGTCCAATATATCGATCTTTACATCTCGGCCATTTCGAGACTCCTCGTCATGTCCCTGATCTCATCCGGGACTCCAAACTCCTTCGGTATATCAAAACACATAAACTCATAATATAACCGTCATCTAACTTTAAGCGTGCGGACCCTACGGGTTCGAGAACTATGTAGACATGACCGAGACACGTCTCCGATTAATAACCAATAGCGGAACCTGGATGCTCATATTGGCTCCCACATATTCTACGAAGATCTTTATCGGTCAAACCGCATAACAACATACGTTGTTCCCTTTGTCATCGGTATGTTACTTGCCCGAGATTTGATCGTCGGTATCTCAATACCTAGTCCAATCTCGTTACCGGCAAGTCTCTTTACTCGTTCCGTAATACATCATCCCGCAACTAGCTCATTAGTTGCAATGCTTGCAAGGCTTATAGTGATGTGCATTACCGAGTGGGCCCAGAGATACCTCTCCGACAATCGGAGTGACAAATCCTAATCTCGAAATACGCCAACCCAACAAGTACCTTCGGAGACACCTGTAGAGCACCTTTATAATCACCCAGTTACGTTGTGACGTTTGGTAGCACACAAAGTGTTCCTCCGGTAAACGGGAGTTGCATAATCTCATAGTCATAGGAACATGTATAAGTCATAAATAAAGCAATAGCAACATACTAAACGATCGAGTGCTAAGCTAACGGAATGGGTCAAGTCAATCACATCATTCTCCTAATGATGTGATCCCATTAATCAAATGACAACTCATGTCTATGGCTAGGAAACATAACCATCTTTGATCAACGAGCTAGTCAAGTAGAGGCATACTAGTGACACTCTGTTTGTCTATGTATTCACACATGTATCAAGTTTCCGGTTAATACAATTCTAGCATGAATAATAAACATTTATCATGATATAAGGAAATAAATAATAACTTTATTATTGCCTCTAGGGCATATTTCCTTCAGTCTCCCACTTGCACTAGAGTCAATAATCTAGTTCACATCGCCATGTGATTTAACATCAATAGTTCACATCACCATGTGATTAGCACCCATAGTTCACATCGTCATGTGACCAACACCCAAAGGGTTTACTAGAGTCAATAATATAGTTCACATCGCTATGTGATTAACACCCAAAGAGTACTAAGGTGTGATCATGTTTTGCTTGTGAGATAATTTTAGTCAACGGGTCTGTCACATTCAGATCCGTAAGTATTTTGCAAATTTCTATGTCTATAATGCTCTGCACGGAGCTACTCTAGCTAATTGCTCCCACTTTCAATATGTATCTAGACCGAGACTTAGAGTCATCTAGATTAGTGTCAAAACTTTCATCGACGTAACCCTTTACGACCATCCTTTTGTCACTTCCATAATCGAGAAACATATCCTTATTCCACTAAGGATAATTTTGACCGCTGTCCAGTGATCTACTCCTAGATCACTATTGTACTCCCTTGCCAAAATCAGTGTAGGGTATACAATAGATCTGGTACACAGCATGGCATACTTTATAGAACCTATGGCCGAGGCATAGGCAACCAAACCTGAGTAAGAGGCGTGCCCTGCGGCTCAACTCTCTTCCACTCATGGAACTCAAGGATGGACTGCGTACTAGGAACCTTGCACAACCCAAAACTCAGAAGACCTCCAAGTCCTCTGTTGTAGGAAAATCAACCTTATAAGAGTTGGCCTCGAGAGGAGAGAGCTCCCACTGAAAATCACCCGGAGCTAACTCGCTGAGCCTGTGAATAATCTGCGCCTCAGATACATTACCCTTCGTGACCTTTACAATCCCCGTGGTTGTGCTCTGAGGCTCCTCAGGAATCTCCCTCGGACTAGGAGACTCAAAGAACATCAGCTCAGCACAGTAAACACCATAGATGGTAATACTCGGCATCTGATCACGTAAAACGGGGCACTCCCCCGTGTCATGTGCTGGCTTGAGACAAGTATCACATAACCCAGTCGTGCACTCAGCAATGAAATGGCCTCTCTCTCCACAACGGTAGCATAGCATCTTTTCCTTTTTTCGAGCCCACCTCGAAGCTCTGTCGGCATCGGACTTATCGGTGGCATCGGCGGTAACGGCAGGCACAGGCTCAGTCACAGGTATGTCAGCGTTAGCCAATGCCGTCACCGCCTCCAAAACCTGACCGGACAAATCCGGTGTCTGGCCAGAAACAAGCACCTCCGAGGACGTCGTCGGCTCGACAACGACAGGCGGTGGAGGTGGGCGGTATCGGTTCCGACCACCGCGGCCACCGCGATGACCTCTGTAGCCACCTCTCTGCCGGTAGTCCGGGCCGGATACCCCCTCAACAAATCCTCCAGGGGGACCGTAGAACGGTTTTTTTGCGGTTCCATCACTCTTCCAAGCGTACCCACGCCCGCCTCCCGTCGACGAGGAACCACAATGTTGGCCTTCCCCGTAGACGTCGTATCCATCATCGCCCCAACGCCACGCGGAGGGTCCCGGTCTGCATATCCGCCAATGGCATCTCTGGCCGCGTCAGTCCCGCGACCTCTGGCGTGTGCGTCCGACGCCCTAGGCCAACCATCCCGCGCTACATATTGCTGTTGCTGCTGCATGTTCTGGGCATGCACGGGCGGGCAGTGCTGAGGAGGCCCGGACTGGGTCGGCCCAGCCCTAGCGGCCGGAGGCGCGGCCTTGGCCGGCGCAACCTTAGCCAGGGGCGGCGCAGGCTTTGGCGGAGGTGCGGCCCTGGCCGGCGGCGGCGGGGCAGGCCTCGGCGCCGGAGGCGGCGACTTATGCGGAGGCGGTGGCTTTAGCGATGGGGGAGCTGGCTTGATCGGCGGCAGCAGACCCCTTCCGCGACCCACCATGGTCCCAGCAGAGATCGATCAAAGAGGCGGTATCCTCCTAGCGCGACCCGGCGGTAGATTAGGAAACCCCGATCGAGCGATCCTCCTGATCGTGATCGCCTTACGTGCATGGGGGGACACGGAGTCCAACACCAGCTCATGCACAGGCCCATGGGCCACGTTGCTCGCGTCCAGTCTCTGGGTCACGGACCGGGCCTCATACCCAGTCCGCCCCGGCCCCAGAATTGGTACAACAAGCTCCAGCGCAGCGTCAGCGCAAAATTGATTCAAACGCAGGCAACGCGCCGCCCGGATCTCACCGGGATCGACGGCCACCGGCGGCGAGTGAACTTTCGCCGGCATCACTTTTTTTCTTTTTCCGAGTGACCTTTGTCCACCCATCTGCCGGAAAGAAATCCGATAAGGTGACACGAGGCAAACTAACCTTAGGAAGAGGCCCTTTCCACGGCTTGATTGCCACCGCTGCTAGTTTGCAGCCCGCCGCCGGCCTTGGTGCGGAGCTCTTGCGCTTGCATCTCTCTCCCGGCTTGAATGAAGGCGCAAATACATCTGCCACCAACGACGACGACGACACGGTCTCCTTTGGGTCTTTGGCTGCAACCGAGTGACGATCCTCGACATCCTCTTCTTCGTCATCAACAAGCACCCAAAACCTTCCTCCAATCCCTGGATTCGGTCTCGAGATTTGATGCTCGGAAGTGGTTAGATCGACGATCTCGATCTGCTCCTCCCCGCTAGATGAAACCTCTAATATCCCCCAACCAAAGGCTGTGAGTGCAAGCAATTCCCACGTATCTCTTCCCAGCCTCCCCTGTTAATTCACGTGGGAAGTTATTCTCTCTCAGACACGGGACTGCGACTAAAATTCAACTTCCCACGCCTAATCCCGTACTAAACTCCCATTCTCATTCTAGCCACAACACGCTGTCAGGAGAGTCCATGGGACGTGTTGGGTGCTGCCGTGAATTCAGATTCTCAGATTTTTATTTCTCCAAGGTCCTTTTCCGCCTTTTGCTTATGCGTGGGACAGATGTCCTGCGTCCATGTACTCACGTTGTTTTCCTCACTTGATCAATCCAATAATATCTTTCTTATATATACTTATAAAAGGTATGGGGTTGGTAATGATTCACTCTCCCATCAATTTTTTTCTTTACATATAACATATGCAAGACTAAAATCTTATAAACGATTTAAATAAACAATTTTATATACAATTGTTGGACCAGTCCTTGCAAAAGGCATAAATAAATAAATAAATACATAAATACATTCTTACTCTTAAGGAATCAACATTCGCGCTCAGGGTGTAAAAGAAATAAATAAATTCTTACTCTTAATTAATAAATAAATACATTCTTACTCTTAAGGCATAAACGGCAATGGGGTAGCGTTCTCTGTTGCTGGTGTCGCTGTGGTGTTGTAACAAAGCTCTACTCACTAGTGCAGAACAGACCTTTATCACCGGTTCGTAAGGGCCTTTAGTGCCGGTTCTGCAACCGGCACTATGGAGTGGAGACTAAAGCCCCCCCCCCCTTTAGTACCGGTTCGGCACGAACCGGCGCTAAAGTGCCACCACGTGGCACGAGCCAGGCCCGGGTGCTTGTAGACCATTAGTACCGGTTGGTAGCACCAACCGGTACTAAATGTTTGGGGGGTTTTGGTTTTAATTTTTATTTTTCCATTAATTTTGTGTTTTCCATTTAATTCTTTTTTGTTTGCTGGTATTTTACGATACTACATATTGTACACGTTATGCATATATATAAATAGATTTTCTCGTACAACTGATCATATATATATAATCGAATGTCTCACAACCACCATTAATTATTCACACATACACATGTATATATATATATACAATTTCTCCTACATGTTGCCTTGGTGCCTTCGGAGCACGATGACAAGTGGTTCATGGGGGCGGTAGCGGGTAATAGTATTCTCCTTTGGGATCTATGACCTGGTCGAGCAAAAATCCCGCTATTTCCTCTTGAAGTGCTCGTATGCGCTCCTCTGATAGGAGCTTGTCCCGCACCTCTTTGAACTGTTAAGAAGGAGATCAATATGCATGTGTATTAGTTGTGTGACTAGATATCGACAATCATGTAAGATTTGTGAATAGTGTTCTGGCAAACGTACCCAGTCCTGTCTATCAGATCTGCTCTTTTCGGACACCATCATGCGACTGTCCTCGCAAACGTAGTATGCACACACTTCAGTCCCCGGCGCCTGCTTCAGGGCCTTTACGACAATAGAATTTAATCAGATAATAATTAATCAAACATGTTAATTAATTAATGGTATTGAAACAAGAATTAAAGAGATGGTAGCTAGCTAGCTAGTACTACTTAATTACTTACCTTGGGTCGATACCAACATAGCTTTTGTCGCCATTTTCCTGGAGTCACCTTGATGTACTTTGCCCAAGCCCTACCCGCCGGCAAAGAAAATTAATAAAGGGGTTATTAAAAATAGTTCATATCAGGAAATGACAAACTAAATAGGCCGAGATATAGTTAATAATGATTGAAATAACCTGTCGACTATCCCCTTCACGATGCTGTAGTCACTATTTTTTGAAGTAGTGAGTCCAGTACTTCAACTTTTCCTTCGTCAACTTTAATGTCTAACAAGATCCAGTGGAAGCTGCATGCGCATACGTTTGCATGTATAAATTAAGCGGGCATGTGCATGACACTAATCAACTATAACCCTAAACCCTATACACTTATTAACATCTAGCTAGTAAGCAAAAACAGAATTTGTAGTACAAGACAGTGTGACTCACTCGAAGTTGTAAGGAAGTAGTATATCTTCATTGCTATTGAGGCGCTTCAAGAACTCTAGCATGCATTTCTCTACATCTTGTCTACACCATTCCAATTTCCATGTGTATTCATTAACGGTATTTGGGTCAATGAACCCAATGCCATAGCGTCCAGCTTTTTTCATTTCATACATCTTCATCCTGCATAATACCACAGAAAAGAATATATAGTGAGGATATATAATTACAGGTAATTAATGATCAATCAATGAGCACTAGAGCTAGCTTGAGACTTAAATTACAGAAAGAAATCACTTACAGACAATAGCAACTGACGATAGATTTGTCGAGTGCATCTTGATTGAATAACCGAAATAGTTCTGAATACTCAATGGCCAGAGCTTTCTTATGAAAGTAATGATCTTCCTCGACTTGCACCATGAGGGACTCTCGATTGGAAATCTTGTTGGGAGGTTCTTGACCTCCTCAGGCTCGACCAAAGGTTGGCCCCGGACATATTTCCGTTTTATTTCCTCCTCTCTAAGCGGAGGCATGGGCTCGATCTCGAGGAGTTGTCCAACAGTGATCTTGAGCATTTCAGCCTGCATTATATGCTCCTCGGTTATTACCACATCGCCCAGCTCGGGAACGTAAACGGTTTGCCCACAATAATATTGGGCGCGCGTACTCTCATGTGTTGTTGGCACAACAAGCGGGGGGGTCAATTGCGCCGCCTGTTCTCCCAGCTGGGGAACGGTTTTCCCGCATTTTTTGACAGCTGCTTGTTGGCTCGAGCTCGAGCTTGCTTCTTTCTGTAGTCGTGCTCGATGTGCCTTCTTGATTTGGCGCTCATAGTTTGAGTCAACAGGCTTGGGAGCTGGTGGTCTAGCCATACGAATGAAGTGGTCAATCTTTTCCTCGGGCACTTTCTCCCTCGGCGGCGTTGCCGGTTTCGGTCAAAAATGAGCGTCCACTTCGGCCCGCACTATTGCATCATTTTGCTCCTCGATAATGTCGTAAGGCCTCTGAGGAAGAGGAGCGAGGCTGCTTGGACCATATTTATATCGCTTGTCTCCGCCTGTACTTTCTGTACTACCTCGACTCGTACCGCTACGCACCATAGCTGCAGCGTGTCTCTTCTGCGATTGCTTAGGCGGCGGAGACGACTGACGTGGCTTAGTTGGAGCAGGAGGAGTGGCCTGACGTTGTGCCGGACTTGAAGCAGGAGGTGTGGCCTGACACAGTGTCGGACTTGAAGCAGGAGGTGTGGCCTGACGCTGTGCCGGAGTTGAAGCAGGAGATGTGGCCTGACACGGTGGCGGACTTGGAGGAGCGGGAGTCTGCTGACACGGTGGCGGACTTCGAGGAGGAGTCGGCAGACGCGGTGTCGGTGGACTTCGAAAGATGATGCAATCCTTTTTCCATAGGATGAAACGATGTATGGCCTCTCCCAGTGTTTGCTCGTCGTCACCTCCAGGAATGTCAAGCTCTAGCCCCGAATATGGGCCCACCACCTCATCAACCAAGACACGAGCATAGCCCTCTGGAATCGGGGCGCAATGGAAGGTTGCTTCGGGGGTAATTGTAAAAGCAACGGCGTTCGCCACCTTCATGGATATGTTCTTCATTTTGTAGTGTAGCTCACAGTTAGTGTTCTCTATGATGTCATCCACAGGGTATGTATCCAGCAGTGCGTCGCCCGGGGCGGAACCAACGCTGCTTCTCGGCATGGATGGGACGGTGCTATCCAATGTTGGATGATCATCCGCTTGCTCCTGCCGCTGCTGAGACCCCCTTTCCAGGCTAAGTGAGTCGATCTGCTGCTGCTGCTGCTGGAATTTGAGAGCCAAGTCCGCGTGCCTTGCTTCTAGGCCTTGAAGGCGTTCCGCGTCCTGCTTCCTCTGCTCCTCCTCCAGCTTCCTCTTCTTCTCCTCCTCCATCTTCTTTCTTGCACGGGTCCTGTAGTCGTCGTTCCATTCCGAAAAGCCCTCATACCAGGTAATAACGCCCTTGCCTCGTGTTCTTCCTGGATGTTCAGGATTTCCCAGGGCGCGCGTAAGCTCGTTGTTCTCTCTGTTGGGCGTGAACACCCCCTTTCGAGCATCTTCTATTGCGTCAAGTAACTTTTGTTCTGCTCCGTTTAGACTTGCCTTCTTCGAAACCAGGCCTGTCTTCGGGTCCAACGCCCCCCATGCGCATAGAACCAAGTTCTGCACCTGGGGGGCCAGCTCCTAGTAACCGGAGTGACCCCTGCATCCTCCATCTCTTGCTCAGACTTATCCTACTTAGGCATTGCCACCGCGTAGCCACCTGGACCCAGCCTATGGAACTGCGTCTTTTTTGCGGCATTGGCCTTGTTTTTTCTCGACCGTTTCTTAGATAATTCTGATTCCTTGAATTTCACGAAAGCGGGCCAGTGTTCTCTTTGCTTCTCCAGTGTTCCCTTGAATTCTGGAGTCTTCCTTTCTGCAGCGAGGTAGTTGGCCCATACAGTTTTCTTGTGGGTGTTGAATGCAATTGCCATCTTCTTAAGAGCAGCGTCCTTGACTTTCTGCACATCTGCGTCAGTGAAATAATCTGGTAGGGTGAAATGTTCCATCAGAGATTCCCAAAGCTTTTGTTTTGCTCTATCGTCGACCCAAGTAACATCTGGGTGTTTAGTTTTTGGCTCTTTCCATTCTTGAATGGAGATCGGGAGTTGGTCCTTCACAAGAACTCCGCACTGACGAACGAACTTGCTCGCAATGTTCTTAGGCGTGAGGGGTTCGCCACTAGCTTTGATGGAATCGATGTTGTACTTTGCACCCTCCTTCAACTTTTTGCTCGGGCCGCGCTTTGTCCTGCTTCTGTAGAAGCAGATTTGCTCGATCCGGAGGGCTGAAAGAAGAAAGATCGATTCGTTAATATATCTTCAAATAAAAAAACATGTGATGATCACTAGATGCCTGCTTATATAAATATACCTCGCCGGTAGTCTTTGTTATTTCAAGATCAACATTGTATTCGTCATCATAATCATTGTCTGCATCATCATAATCATAATCATAGTTCATGACTTCATCAGCTCGGTCGTCAAGATCGAATATCTTATCATCACCCTCCCCGGTATTGTTCAGATATTGGGAGCCCTCATTTGCTTCATTCAGATCATCTGGCCTGCTAGGGCTGCGTATGATCTCGAACATGGCCTCTTCTCCCTCTTTGCCGGTATTGTCTGCCATAGATTTTATTTAACTAATACAGAAGAAATATAAAACAATTTAGTATTCAAATTACAATGCATGGATGCAATCAATAAGGAAAAACTGAATCATATAGTACATAATATGCATCGTCTTGAATAATATATAATCTCGAATACATCGTCTCGAATAATATATAATCTCGAATACATCGTCTCGAATAATATATAATCTCGAATACATCGTCTCAAATAATATATAATCTCGAATACATCACGGGCTAGGTAGCTAATAAAGATCGAATACTATAGAAGAATCTAGGCCACTCGCGGTTCCTGGGGCACAGGCGGTGGACACCCAAAGAGAAGGAACCATCACAGGATCATATCTCCGGTCATCTGCCCAAAGAACCTGCCAGGTATTGGAGAACCTGACGTCCATAGCATCCATGTAGCGATGGACGTGCTCGTCCTCCTCCCTAACACGACGACGCACCACCTCCGGCGGGGCCGGCTCCCTCTGCACCGAATGTGGCCCACGCGAACGCCACCAAAGGAGATCAGGGTCGACGACGGGACCCGAGGCCGGGTTCCTCACCAAGCGGCGCGCCCCTCCAGGTAGCACCTCCCAGTGCCAGCCCGGCGGAGCCCAATCCCGGACATGGGTCAGCCGGACGTCATCGCGAACGGGTCGACGGCGAGGATGCGGGCCGGGCATCGCCGAGAACAAATACTATATGCCCGCAAAAAGTAACATTTTTTAAATGATTGGATTGTGATAACTAAAATTATAAGAAACTGAAAAAAACATCGATCATCGTCTAACAATTTGACATTAATCTAATTCATCTAGCTAAAACTAATTCTAAAATTTCTAACATTTCTACATATATAACTAACATTTATATAACATTTCTAATATTTCTATAACCAAAAAACAGAAAAAAATTGCTAACATTTCTATAACTAAAATTATAAGAAACTAAAAACTACCATTTCTATAACATTTGTATAACAATTTGAAATTAATCTAATTAATCTAGATAAAACTAACATTTCTAAAATTTCTAACATTTCTAACATTTCTATATACTATTTGACATATTAATCTAATTAATTAATTAATTCATCTAAAACATTTGTATAAAAAACAGAAAAAATAGAATCGTGTGTGTGTTTCTGTGTGCCTGTGTGTGTGTGTGTGTGCGTGTGTGTGTGTGCGTGTGTGTGCGCGCGCGCGTGCGCGGGTGCACCCTACGGCGCCTGCGGCGCGGTGGCTTCGATTGGAGGGAGGAGAGGGGCTCACAGCGCGGGCGACGGCGACGGCGAGGCGACGGGACGGCGACGGGGACAGCGACTGGGGCGGCGGCGACGGGGACGGCGACGGGGGCGGCGACGAGGGGCGGCGACGGGGGCGGCGACGAGGGGCGGCGGCGACGGGGTAGAGGAGAAGAAGCACAGGGAGAACGAATTGCCGAATTTTTTTGAAGTGTTTTCTTATATAGAACCCACCTTTAGTACCGGTTGGTGCCACCAACCGGTACTAAAGGGAGACTCCCCTTTAGTACCGGTTGGAGCCACGACCCGGTACTAAAGGGTGCGGTGGCGCAGGTGCGGTGCGGGCAAGTTTAGTCCCACCTCGCTAGCCGAAGGGCGCCCGCACCTGCTTATAAGCCCCGCTGCGGCAGCTGTCTCGAGCTCCTCTCTATTGCAGGCCTTGTGGGCCTACCTGTTCTATGCTGCCCTGTGGGCCTATTGGGCCTTTGCGGGCCTGCATCCTGGCCCAACAACAGGTCGGGTTTCTAGTCGTATGCAGGCCGCTGTGGCGCAGTAGGCGGGCTTTTTATTTTCTTAATTTTTTTGCTTTTTTTTGCTTTATTTATTTTTGCTTTATTTATTTTTGAGTTGTTTTTTGCTGTATTTAGAGTTTCTTTGTGAATATTTTTGCTTTAGGTACAAAAAATTACAAACTTTCTATTAGTGCCGGTAGTTTACAAATTTGAATAGTTTACATTTTGAATTATTTGAAATTTGTGTGAATCACTAGTTTGTGAATAACTTAACTTTGAAAATAGATTTTCAGTGATTCTTTTTTCTTATGTTTAATATCAGTGTGTTTTATCATTATATTCAATTTGGTAATGCTTAGGTTATTTAAAAAATGAAATGCCTTTGTAACGGATGAGTTTTCGTCTGAAACCCTGATACTTCGAAAGAGATTGTCCATTTTATACACGAAGTGCATCCAGTTTTTGCGGTAACCCTCTCTACTTTTTTGCACATGCTATGTGGGTGAAATTATGATACCATGCCAACTTTCAACCTTTTCTGAGTTCATTTGAAATGCTTTTCAATTTCAGGGTCATTTAGCTGAAAAAAATCAGTAAATGCATGAAAGAATTTGTTTGCACATAAAATTTCTTCGCGTTTCAAATGCCAAAACACATAACTACCCTAACTATTACAGAGATTCCCTCCTGGGTGTGAAACACAGAAGAAATTGATGATAGTGAAGCCGAACACATCCCAGATCTTTGGGTGTGAAACTTTTTCTTCGCGTATGTCCCTTTGCGCCGTAGCCATGGAAAATCTTCATCATTTAACTAGATGCTCGGGTCAATATTCACTGTGAATGGAGCAATTTCATCAAACTTTTCATAATCTTCTGACATGTCTGTCTTGTCATCCACTCCCACGATGTTTCTCTTCCCAGAAAGAACTATGTGGCGCTTTGGCTCATCGTATGATGCATTCGCTTCCTTATCTTTTCTTTTTCTCGGCTTGGTAGACATATCCTTCACATAGAAAACCTGTGCCACATCATTAGCTAGGACGAATGGTTCGTCTGCATACGCAAGATTGTTGAGATCCACTGTTGTCATTCCATACTGCGGGTCTTCCGTTACCCCATATCGTGTCATATTGACCCATTTGCACCGAAACAAAGGGACCTTCAAATCACGTCCATAGTCAAGTTCCCATATCTCCTCTATGTAACCATAATATGTTTCTTTTCCCGTCTTGGTTGTTGCATCAAAGCGGACACCACTGTTTTGGTTGGTGCTCTTCTTATCTTGGGCGATCGTGTAAAATGTATTGTCATTTATCTCGTACCCTTTGAAAGTCATTATATTCGAAGATGGTAACTGGGACAGCGAGTACAGGTCATCTTCAATAGAGGCGTCATGCATGGTACGTGTCTGCAACCAGCCGGCGAAACTCCTGGTTTGTTCACGTGTAATCCAGTCATCAGACCGCTCCGGGTGTTTGGAGCGTAGAAAATTCTTGTGTTCGTCCATATACGGAGCCACCAAGGCGGAATTCTGTATAACTGTGTAGTGTGCTTCAGTGAGAGAATGTCCGTCCATACATATTTTTTGATTCCCTCCTAGCGTGCCTTTTCCATCCAGTCTGCCCTTATGCCGCGATTCAGGAACACCAATCGGCTTGAGGTCAGGAATAAAGTCAATACAAAACTCAATGACCTCCTCATTTTCATGGCCCTTGGAGATGCTTCCTTCTGGCCTAGCACGGTTATGAACATATTTCTTTAAGACTCCCATGAACCTCTCAAAGGGGAACATATTGTGTAGAAATACAAGACCCAAAACGCTAATCTCTTCGCATAGGTGAACTAGGATGTGCGTCATGATGTTGAAGAAGGATGGTGGGAACACCAACTCGAAACTGACAAGACATTGCACCAAATCATTCTCTAACCTTGGTATGATTTCTGGATCGATTACCTTCTGAGAGATTGCATTGAGGAATGCACATAGCTTCACAATGGCTAATCGAACGTTATCCGGTAGAAGCCCCCTCAATGCAACCGGAAGCAGTTGCGTCATAATCACGTGGCAGTCATGAGACTTTAGGTTCTGGAACTTTTTCTCCGCCATGTTTATTATTTCCTTTATATTCGACGAGAAGCCAGACGGTACCTTAATACTGAGCAGACATTCAAAGAAGATTTCCTTCTCCTCTTTGGTAAGAGCGTAGCTGGCATGACCCTGATGTATGCCGTCTTTTCCATGCATACGTTGTTGGTCCTCCCGTGCCTCAGGTGTATCTTTTGTCTTCCCATACACGCCCAAGAAGCCAAGCAGGGTCACGCAAAGATTCTTCGTCACGTGCATCACGTCGATTGCAGAGCGGACCTCTAGATCTTTCCAATAGGGCAGGTCCCAAAATATAGATTTCTTCTTCCACATGGGTGCGCGTCCGTCAGCGTCATTCGGAACAGGTTGTCCGCCAGGACCCTTTCCAAAGACTACCTTCAAATCCTTGACCATATCATGTACATCAGCACCAGTACGGTGGCGAGGCTTCGTCCGGTGATCCGCCTCACCTTTGAAATGCTTGCCTTTCTTTCTTACGGGATGCCTGCTCGGAAGAAATCGACGATGTCCCAGGTACACATTCTTCCTAAAATTGTCCAAATATATACTGTCGGTATCATCCAAACAGTGTGTGCATGCGCGGTATCCCTTGTTTGTCTGTCCTGAAAGGTTACTGAGAGCAGGCCAATCATTGATGGTCACGAACAGCAAGGCCTTTAGGTCAAATTCTTCCCCCATGTGCTCATCCCACGCACGTACACCTATTCCATTCCACAGCTGTAAGAGTTCTTCAACTAATGGCCTTAGGTACACATCAATGTCGTTGCCGGGTTGCTTAGGGCCTTGGATGAGCACTGGCATCATAATGAACTTCCACTTCATGCACAACCAAGGAGGAAGGTTATACAAACATAGAGTCACAGGCCAGGTGCTATGGTTGCTGCTCTGCTCCCCAAAAGGATTAATGCCATCTGCGCTTAGACCAAACCATACGTTCCTTGCATCATCTGCAAACTCCTTCCCGTACTTTCTCTCAATTTTTCTCCACTGCGACCCGTCAGCGGGTACTCTCAACTTTTCGTCTTTCTTACGGTCTTCTCTGTGCCATCGCATCGCCTTGGCATGCTCTTTGTTTTGGAACAAACGTTTCAACCGTGGTATTATAGGAGCATACCACATCACCTTGGCAGGAATCTTCTTCCTGGGGCACTCGCCCTCGACATCACCAGGGTCATTGCGCCTGATCTTATAGCGCAATGCACCGCATACCGGGCAAGCGTTCAAATCTTCGTACTCACCGCGGTAGAGGATGCAGTCATTAGGGCATGCATGTATCTTCTGCACCTCTAACCCTAGAGGGCAGACAACCTTCTTTGCTTCGTACGTACTCTCGGGCAATTCGTTGTCCTTTGGAAGCATATTCTTCATCATTACCAGCAACTTTCCAAATCCCTTGTCAGATACACCATTCTCTGCCTTCCATTGCAGCAATTCCAGTGTGGTGCCCAACTTTTTCTTGTCAGCTTCGCAATTCGGGTACAACAATTTCTTGTGATCCTCTAACATGCGCTGCAACTTCTTCTTCTCCAAATCACTTGCGCAGTTTCTCTTTGCATCGGCAATGGCCCGACCTAGATCATCAGCGGGCTCATCTGATGCCTCTTCTTCAGCTTCTTCCCGCATTGCCGGCTCAGCTTCTTCCCCCATTGTTGTATCATCGTATTCAGGGAACCCATGGCCAGGATAGTTGTCGTCGTCCTCTTCTTCTTCATTGTCTTCCATCATAACCCCTCTTTCTCCGTGCTTGGTCCAAACATTATAGTGGGGCATGAAACCGGACTTAAACAGGTGGACGTGAATGGTTTTTGACGTAGAGTAATTGTGATCATTCTTACAGACTAAACATAGACAAGGCATAAAACCATCCGCCCGCTTGTTTGCCTCAGCCGCAAGCAGAAAAGTTTGCACGCCATTAATGAACTCGGGAGAGTGTAGCGACCAGACCTCAAACAGTCTGTGCTGCTGTGCACCAGTGTCATCCCTGGATCAGTAATGCTGACACGCACAGTACAAATGGAGGATTTATAACAGAGTAGCAATCACACACTTATTACAACGAGTATCTCAAAAGAGAATAAGTATGATAAATATGGCTTAAGGCCATCTAAATACGACAACAGCGGAAGACTTGGAAGATAAGTGAGTCCATCAACTCCAACGACATCACTGAGTATAAGACCACGACCTAAGGCACCTTACTCCTCGTCTGAAAAATCTGCAACATGAAACGTTGCAGCCCGAAACGGGTCAGCACATGGAATATGCTGGCAAAATAACACATAGAGAGTAATGAACAGAATGATGCTATCACTACATGCATATTTGGCTGGTAGAAGGCTCTATGGTTACTGTTTTGCAAAAAGCCAATTTTTCCCTACTGCAAAGGAATAAATTTTATTTAACTATCATGGTGGTTGTTAAACATTGAGAATGGTTGACAGCATTCTCAATCCCAATTAAGTATCATCATTAACCCAACAAAATTAATTAAAGTAACATGATGAGATTCACATGATAATCCAAGTACTAGATACTCAAGATGTCCATAACCGGGGACACGGCTAACCATGATTAGATTGTACACTCTGCAGAGGTTTGTGCACTTTTCCCCACAAGACTCGATCGCCTCCGCTTGATTCTCGCACTACATGATGTTTGAGAAACGGATGACCGAGACACAGTCTTTCAGAAGCGTTAGCACCTTACGATGGGTAGACCGGTACACCTACATCCCCTACATCTGCTAGTCTACCACTGTAAGAGTTCACACAACTTAATCAACTATGCTAGAGCCCATAATAGCTTGTGGCTGCACACGGAAGTTTCTAGCATGAATAATCTCATGATCCCTTTGAACCTGGGTGGCGGTCCAAAAGAAACAGGCAATCCTGGAATACCCAGGTACCTCAATCCACCCAGATGTGAGTTTTAGTTGCCACCTTAAGTTTAACCATATATTAACAATCTCACATCTGTCATGGATACACTCAATCCCAATCCACGTCTACTAGCATAGCAATAGCAATATAAGCAAATGTAGAAGTAACTCCCAAGGGTTTGATAATAAAACAGGTAATAGGTACTACCTCAACTACTTCCCAATACCCACAATTTAATTAGATCCTAATCATGCAATGTTTGAGGATTGGTCTAATGCAATAAAACTGGGTAGTAAAAGAGGTATGATCAAAGTGTTACTTGCCTTGCTGATGATCCGTGAAACCTAGAGATTCGAAGTAGCAAGCGGCGCACTCCTGGTACTCTATCGCAAACAAACAAGCATACAATAAGCACTCATCAAATGCACGGGTAAAACTCAAATAAAAGATCTCACCAGAAAGTTCAACTTAAGAACTCCGGTTTGCAAAAAGAATCAAATCAAACGAAGCAACGAAAGTCAAACGGCGAAAGAAACAAGCTTCGTTTACTAATCTGGATCCAAGTCAAATTTTACAGTAGCAAAATCTTGTTTGAGTTGGTTAAACGGAAAGAGAATTTTGAGACGAAACTCTAGGCGCTTGAATCGCCTGATTCCGATAAATGAGCGAAAAGCTAAACCAGAACGAAAATCTGATCAGAAATCGCGATCTGGAATAATCACGGAAAAACCGACGAAAAAGAAAACTGACGAACAGTTAAACGAACGGACGCTCGTTAACAGCGACTAACCGACGAACACATTCGTTAAAACGAACAGATTGGTGAACGTTCACTAATTAACTAAACCAAAAAAATAAACCGATCTAAAAAATAAACCTAGGGTTTCGAAAAAAAATAAACCGAGCGGTTTTAAAATAAACCGGACGATCGGCGGCGGCTGCGGCTACCTCGTCGGGACGGGCTCCGGCGGGGTCGGACGGGGCTCCGGCGGGTCGGGCGAGGGGCGGCGGGGCTCGGGCGACGTCGGGGAGGCGAAACGGGGCTTCGGCGGCGGCGTACGGGCTCCGGGGCGGCGGCTCCTTCGGTGGCGGGGTCGGGCGGCTCCGGCGGCTTCCTTCGGCGGCGGCGGCTTCGGGAACGGGGTGGGGTGAGGTGGCGGGGTGGGGAAGTATATATAGTAGGGGGTGCCGTGGGGGAGGGGGCAAGGCGGCGGCGGCGACGTGTCCTGGAGGGACACGGGCGGCGGCGGGAGTCCATCTCCAGGTCGGGGACGACTCAGGGTGGGCTGCTGGGCCGCGGCTGGGCTTCGGCCCAGTCGGCGCTCGGGCGATTTTTTTTAAATAATTCCGCCGAACTAAAAAATCCTAGAAAAATAAATAAAAATCCAAAAATACCAAAACAAATTTTCACCGTCTAATTAAAATAATTAGAACGAGATGAACATTTTCTTGGCCCAAAAATGCAGTTTCTAAAACGTGCAATTTTTCTAATGCAAATAAAATTGCAAATAAAATCCGAATAAAATCAAATATTTGATTTTAATATTTTTCCTCCAATACTTCAATTATTTTGGAGAAGTCATATTTTCTCCTCTCATTTATTTTAATATGAAATATTTTTCAGAGAGAAAAATAATTAAAACCAAAAATCCTCGTTTCAATATTTGATAAAAATCAAATATGAAAACCGGGAAAAATCCCCAACTCTCTCCGAGGGTCCTTGAGTTGCTTAGGATTTTCGAGGATTTGCCAAAATGCAATAAAATATTGTATGCAATGATGATCTAATATATAACATTCCAAATTGAAAATTTGGGATGTTACAAACCTACCCCCTTAAGATGAATCTCGCCCTCGAGATTCGGGTTGGCTAGAAAATAGGTGAGAGTGGTTCTTCCGTAGATCTTCCTCTCGCTCCCAGGTGGCTTCATCTTCAGTGTGGTGACTCCACTGAACTTTGCAGAACTTGATAACCTTGCTGCGGGTGACTCGGCTGGCATACTCGAGAATCTTGACTGGTTTCTCCTCATAGGTCAATCACTTTCCAACTGAATCGCTTCCAGTGGCACTGTATCTCTCAGTGGTATCTCAGCCATCTCTGCGTGGCACTTCTTCAACTGGGAAACGTGAAATACATCATGAACTCCTGACAATCCTTCGGGCAATTCCAGCTTGTAAGCAACTTCTCCCATACGCTCCAAAACTTTGTATGGTCCGACAAAACGTGGCGCTAACTTTCCTTTAACTCCAAAGCGCTTCACTCCTCGGACTGGTGATACACAAAGATAAACTCTGTCTCCGACTTCGTGAACTGTCTCCTTGCGTTTAGAATCCGCATAACTCTTCTGCCTGGACTGGGCTACCTTGAGCCTATCGCGAATCAATTTCACCTTCTGTTCCGATTCCTTAATCAAGTCTGGTCCAAACAACTGGCGGTCTCCAACTTCGTCCCATAACAATGGTGTTCTACACCTCCTTCCGTATAAAGCTTCGAAAGGGGCCATCTTCAAACTGGTTTGATAACTGTTGTTGTAAGAAAACTCTGCATACGGCAGGTTGTCGTCCCAACTAGATCCATAATCTAGCGCACAAGCTCTCAACATGTCCTCCAAAATCTGATTGACTCTCTCGGTCTGACCATCTGTCTGTGGGTGAAAAGTTGTACTGAATTCTAGCCTGGTTCCCAAAGTTTCATGTAACTGATTCCAAAACTTCGAGGTAAACTGGGTTCCTCTATCTGATACAATGGTCCTCGGAACTCCATGCAAACATACGATTCTGGTCATGTATATCTTTGCCAACTTAGCACTGGTGTAAGTGGTCTTCACTGGGATGAAATGAGCTACTTTCGTCAAACGATCGACTACAACCCATATTGAGTCATAGCCTGAACGAGTCCTGGGCAATCCCGTGATAAAATCCATGCCTAGTTTATCCCACTTCCATTCGGGTATCGGCAATGGCTGTAGCAATTCTGCTGGCTTCTGATGCTCCACCTTTACTCTCTGACATACATCACAAACTGCTACATACTCCGCAATATCCTTCTTCATTCTGGTCCACCAGAAAGTATCCTTCAAATCCAAATACATCTTGGTATTTCCTGGGTGAATCGAATACGGCGAATCATGGGCCTCTTGCAAGATCAACTTCCTGATCTCCGGATCATTAGGCACATAAACGCGGTCCTCAAACCATAAGGTATCGTGCTCATCCTCACGAAATCCCTTGGCTTTTCCTTTACTCATCCTTTTCTTTATTTCTGCAATCTCCTTGTCTGTCTTTTGAGCTTCCCTGATCTTTTCCATCAAGGTAGACTGAATCTCCAACGTTGCTACGTAACCTCTCGGTACTATCTCCAAACATAGCTCGCGAAGATCCTCGGCTAATACTTTCGGTAACTCTCCGGTCATGAGTGTGTTGACATGGCTCTTGCGGCTCAACGCGTCTGCTACTACGTTAGCCTTTCCGGGGTGATAATGCAATCTCATATCATAATCCTTTATGAGTTCCAACCATCTCCTCTGCCTGAGATTCAACTCCTTTTGCGTGAAAATGTACTTCAAACTCTTGTGATCCGTGTACACCTCACAGTGATTTCCGATGAGAAAATGTCTCCATGTCTTCAACGCATGCACTACGGCTGCTAACTCCAGATCATGCGTGGCATAATTCTTCTCATGGGGTTTAAGTTGCCGTGAAGCATATGAAACAACTCTTCCTTCCTGCATAAGCACTGCTCCAAGTCCTCGACGAGAAGCGTCGCAATAAACTTCATAATCCTTGCGTTGGTCTGGCAGAATCAACACTGGTGATGTAACCAAACGTTTCTTCAACTCCTGAAAACTAGCTTCACAATCCTCAGTCCAATTGAACTTGGTGTCCTTCTTTAACAGCTCTGTCATGGGCTTAGCAATCTTCGAGAAATTCTCAATGAACCTCCGGTAGTATCCTGCAAGTCCAAGAAAACTCCGGATTTCTCCAACTAACGTGGGTGATTCCCAGCTTGTTACTGTGTCAACTTTGGCGGGGTCTACTGCTATTCCTTCTCCGGATATAACATGTCCGAGGAATCCAACTTCCTTCAGCCAAAACTCACATTTGCTGAACTTGGCGTATAACTGATGTTCTCTGAGCTTCTCAAGTACCAAACGCAAATGCTCCTTATGCTCCTCTTCATTCTTTGAGTAGACCAAAATATCATCAATGAACACTACGACGAACTTATCCAAAAACTCCATAAACACTTTGTTCATCAGGTTCATGAAATAGGCAGGTGCGTTAGTCAGACCAAATGACATAACGGTATACTCATACAGCCCATACCTGGTGGTAAAAGCCGTCTTAGGTATATCCTGCTCTCGAACCTTCAACTGATGGTATCCTGATCGTAGATCGATCTTGGAAAATACCTTAGCTCCTTGTAAGCGGTCAAACAAATCATTGATCATCGGCAGTGGGTACTTGTTCTTGATGGTCACTTCGTTCAATCCTCGATAATCAACAACCATCCTCAACGATCCATCTTTCTTCTCCACTAGAAGTACGGGTGATCCCCAAGGTGACGAACTTGGGCGAATATAGCCTTTATCTAGTAACTCCTTAATCTGCTTCTTAATTTCTTCCAAATCCTTTGCGAGCATCCTGTACGGTCTCTTAGATATTGGTCCTGTGCCTGGCAAAAGCTCGGTCAAAAACTCAATGTCTCTATCCGGTGGCATGCCTGGCAACTCTTCTGGAAATACATCGGGGTAATCCTTCACCACTGGTACTTCCTCCTGTACAACTCCTGATAAGGAATTCACTCGAGTCCTCTTCGGCACATGCCGGGATACATACTTAATCCTTCTTCCTTCTGGGGTGGTAAGCGAAATCACCTTACTGGCGCAATCGATGTTTCCTCCGTACATCGATAGCCAATCCATACCCAAAATTACATCCAAACCTTGCGACTCCAAGATTATCAAGTCTGAGGGGAAAACATGCCTACCTATGGCCAATGGCATCTGAAAATATCCTTGGCTTGCCATATACTCTGCTCCTGGTGAACTTACAAACATAGGTGTTTTAAGAACCTTGGTGGGCAGTTTATGCTTATCCACAAATCCCCTTGATATGTATGAATGCGATGCACCAGTATCAAAAAGAACGAGTGCAGTAAATGACTTAACCAAAAACTTACCTATTACTGCATCAGACTGAGCTTCAACCTCCTCCACGCTAACGTGGTTCACTTGTCCTTTGTTGAAAGGGTTCGGCTTCTTCCCAGAGCTTCCATTGCCATTTCCATTCTGGGCTTCAGGACATTCATTGGCATAATGTCCTGTCTTCTGGCACTTAAAGCAAGTGACTTGGCTCAGGTCTCTCTTAGCTGGGGTTGAAGGGTTGGTACGGTTCTGGCCGTTGCTTCCTCCATTCCCATTACCATTCTTGGGGCCATTATGGTTGTGTGAACTACCTCCTCCATGGGTATGCTGAAACTGTCCTCCCGATTTCGGGGTAAAACGTGGCTTCTGCTGAGCTCCAGAATTGTACTTCCCTTGTCCATACTTCCTCTTACGGTTTTCAATCTGCTGTTGCTTCCCTTCAATCATGAGAGCTTTATCTACCAACTCCCGGTAGTTGTTGAAGGTTGCTACCATCAACTGCATGCTCAGCTCATCATTCAGTCCTTCGAGAAACTTCTGCTGCTTGGCTGCATCTGTAGCAACGTCATCTGGAGCATAACATGCTAACTTACTAAAGTCCTCCACATACTGGCCTACGGTGCGTCCTCCTTGGCGTAGGTTGCGAAACTCACGCTTCTTCATAGCCATGGCTCCTACTGAAACATGGGCAGTACGGAAAGCTTGCTAAAACTGGTCCCATGCGACAGTGTCAATAGGGTGTGTGGTTGTGTAATTCTCCCACCATGATGCTGCGGGTCCATCAAGCTGATGTGAGGCAAAACGCACTCTCTCCGCATCTGTGCATCCTGCAGTGGTCAAATCCCTTCCAACCTTGCGGAGCCAATCATCTGCAACAATCGGCTCGGTGCTGCTGGAAAACACCGGCGGATTTAGCCTCAAGAAACGGGCTAAGTGATCAACAGGTGGTGGCGGTGGGTTGTTGTTGTTGTTGTTGCCTTGGTTCTGTACTAACACTTGCATCAGGGCATTCTGCTGCTGAATCAACTGAGTGATCTCCGGTGGGAAAACAAATCCGGTGTCGCGTCTCGGAGGCATCTGATAGGTTTAGAAAAGATGAGAATTTAGAATAGAATGAGGTCTAGAGAGGAAACACTACCCATATGCTCATGAGACAAACACAATCAATATCACTCAATCAATCAAGCAAGGCATACAATCGATCTAACTATTGTTACAAAAGTGCTCGGACTATACTATTTACATGGGGGAATACTACTACTGATATGGTGGTCTACTAGAAATTTTGATCAGTCGAAGACTCCATGATATCTGCTCCAGCTTCATTGTGACGCCCCCGATTTGACCGTACACTAATCATGCACGCAAATGTGTACGACCAAGATCAGGGACTCACGGGAAGATATCACAACACAACTCTAAAACATAATTAAGTCATACAAGCATCATAATACAAGCCAGGGGCCTCGAGGGCTCGAATACAAGTGCTCGATCACAGACGAGTCAGCGGAAGCAACAATATCTGAGTACAGACATAAGTTAAACAAGTTTGCCTTAAGAAGGCTAGCACAAACTGGGATACAGATCGAACGAGGCGCAGGCCTCCTGCCTGGGATCCTCCTAACTACTCCTGGTCGTCGTCAGCGGCCTGCACGTAGTAGTAGGCACCTCCAGTGTCGTAGGTGTCGTCGTCGGCGGTGGCGTCTGGCTCCTGGACTCCAACATCTGGTTGCGACAACCAGATAGAAAGGAAAGGGGGAAAAGAGGGAGAGAAGCAACCGTGAGTACTCATCCAAAGTACTCGCAAGCAAGGAGCTACACTACATATGCATGGGTATATGTGTAAAGGGGCATATCAGTGGACTGAACTGCAGAATGCCAGAATAAGAGGGGGATAGCTAGTCCTGTCGAAGACTACGCTTCTGGACATCTCCATCTTGCAGCATGTAGAAGAGAGTAGATTGAAGTCCTCCAAGTAGCATCGCATAGCATAATCCTACCCGGCGATCCCCTCCTCGTCGCCCTGTTAGAGAGCGATCACCGGGTTGTATCTGGCACTTGGAAGGGTGTATTTTATTCAGTATCCAGTTCTAGTTGTCATAAGGTCAAGGTACAACTCCGGGTCGTCCTTTTACCGAGGGACACGGCTATTCGAATAGATAAACTTCCCTGCAGGGGTGCACCACATAACCCAACACGCTCGATCCCAATTGGCCGGACACACTTTCCTGGGTCATGCCCGGCCTCGTAAGATCAACGCGTCGCAGCCCCACCTAAGCACAACAGAGAGGTCAGCACGCCGGTCTAACCCTATGCGCGCAGGGGTCTGGGCCCATCGCCCTATGCACACCTGCACGTTGCGTACGCGGCCGGAAGCAGACCTAGCCTAGTGGCGTTCCAGTCCAATCCGGCGCGCGCCACTCAGTCGCTGACGTCAAGAAGGCTTCGGCTGATACCACGACGCCGGGATACCCATAACTACTCCCGCGTAGATGGCTAGTGCGTATAGACCAAATGGCCAGACTCAGATCAAAAACCAAGATCTCGTTAAGCGTGTTAAGTATCCGCGAACGCCGACCAGGGCCAGGCCCACCTCTCACCTAGGCGGTCTCAACCTGCCCTGTCGCTCCGCCACAAAGTAACAGTCGGGGGCCGTCAGGAACCCAGGCCCACCTCTACCAGGGTGGAGCCACCTGTCCTTTCAGCCCCCTCATCAGAACCACTTGCGGGTACTCCTCGAGCCGACCCGACTTTAGTCACCACATGTGTCATGTATATAATGTATATAGTATATACCCGTGATCACCGCCCAGGTGATCATGGCCCGATAGTATAGCACAGCAGACGGACAAGAATGTAGGGCCACTGATGGAAAACTAGCATCCTATACTAAGCAGTAGGATAGCAGGTAAGGGAAACAACTGTAGCAACAATGACAGGCTATGCAACAGAATAGGATTAATCGAAAGCAGTAACATGCTACACTACTCTAATGCAAGTAGTAGAGAGTAGAGTAGGCGATATCTGGTGATCAAGGGGGGGCTTGCCTGGTTGCTCAGACAAGAAGGAGGGGTCATCGGTGACGTAGTCGACCACAGGGGCATCAGCATCATCACGGGGTCTACCGAAGAGAAGAGGGGGGGAGAAACAGTAAATACATAGCAAGCAAGTGCATAACAGGACAACAGGCAGAGCTAGACGTGTTCTAACACGGTATGAGGTGATACCGGTGAAGGGGGGAAACATCCGGGAAAATATCCCCGGTGTTTCGCGTTTTCGGGCAGATGAATCAGAGGGGAAAAGTTGCGTGTTCGTTATGCTAGGGATGCGTGGCGGACGAGCGGGCTGCGTAACCGGATTCGTCTCGTCGTTCTGAGCAACTTTCATGTACAAAGTTTCTTCATCCGAGCTACGGATTATTTTATATTAATTTATAAAGATTTAAATTATTTCTAGAATTAATAGAATTAATTCAATTAGAAAATTAATTATGACGTCATCATGAGGTCAGCATGATGTCATCAGTCAACCATCTGTTGACTGGGTCAACAGACGCGTGGGTCCCGTTCGTCATAGTCTCAGGTTAACTAAACAGTAGTTAGTTTTTATTAATTGGATAATTAGTTTTAATTATTTAATTAAACAGATTAATTAAGTTAATTAACTAAATTTTATTATTTTTATTTTTATAACTTTTTTTAATTCCTTTTTTTTAAACAAGTTTCCGGGGGGGCACTGTCAGTGGCCCTAGGGCCAAACGGGGCGGTTCGGGTGCTGGTGCCCGACAGGGCGCCCGGGGCGGGGGCGCTGGCGAGGCCGTGGTGGTGCGCGGGCGGCCGCCGGAGGCTGTGCGGGCGAAGGTGGCGCTCGGCTGCGGCCCAGCGGGAGCTGCGGCAGTCGCCGCCGGGAGGCTAGGCCGGAGCCGCAGGGGGAGGCGGGCGGTGAACGAAGGTGACGGCGCACGGGACAGGGGCGGCCAGCGGTAGAAGCAGGACACGGCCACCACAGGAGGGCAGAGAGGGAGCACGAGGCGTGCTCACGTTCGTTGTAGGGGAGAGGGCGGCGTAGCTCGATGGTGTCTGGCGAGGAGGAGGATGGGGACGAGCGACGTAGACGGGGAGGCGGCGCCAACGACGGCGGATGGCGAGGTGGCTCCAGCGGGGGGGTCGGCGCAGGTCGTCGGGGGCGTCGATTGCCCCCGACCGGATCCACGCAAGAGGGGGTTGAGGAGGCGGGCGACGGCGGGGCAGCGCCGGGCGGCGTCGGTGAGGTGGCGGTGGTTGGCAACGGTGGTGGTCGAGGCGGAGGCGCTTCCGGGCGGCGGCGACGTCGTCCAGCGTTGGTGGCGGGGCGATGGCGCGCGATGGCGACGGGGGGCGACGAAGCGACGGCGTCGCGGGCGTCGGGCGGCGCGGGATCGGGTCCCACCCGTCGATCCAGAACGGGCGAGTGGGGAGGAGAGGAACGAGGGGAGTGGGGGGATCGATCCCGATCCAGGGAAACGGGGGAGGGAGTGGAGCGCGTGGGGGGGTTAGGGTTTCGGGGTAGTGGGGTTAGATAGGTAGGGGGTGGGCCGGCCCATTCGGGCGGCTGAGGCCAGCTGGGCCACTTGGCCCAGCGCGGGGGGGGGGTGTCTTTTCCTCTCTTTTTTGGTTGTCTTCTGTTTTTTTTTGTGTTTTCTTTTATTTATTTTCCTTTACTGTTTTATTTTATTTCTTTAATAGTTATAGTTTTATAATAAGTTAAAGCCCACACCTAAATCGGAGTTGTAAAAAGTTTTTAGTGACTAAATAAACTAGTTTAATATTTGTTTATATTTAATAACACTTATATAATTGTTTTTGCTACTGTTTTATTCATCTCATAGTATTTAAACATTTTATAAAGGTGTGGTTTCTCCACCATAATTATCTGTGCAATATTTGGTTCACTCCGAACATTTTTGTTTCAATGTTTGAAAACTTTTGTTGTTTGCCATATTTTGAAATGATTTTTGAATCGGTTTTGAACTAATGAAGGATTAGAAACAGTAACGGAGGTGACGTGGCATCATTAGCAGAGTTTTACTGTAGCTTGATTATCCGGGCGTCACATTCATCAACAAAGTCATCTTCACTGGGGTCCGAGTCGGTGTCGTCGATGATGATGTAGTTATCCGGGCAAGTAGAATCGTCATCTTCTCCTGGTGCTGGGTCTCCCATGAATACTCTGATCTTCTGTATCAGGTCGTCATTCTTTTCCAACAACGTGGCGATCTCCTCCTCATATCCATCGCGCGTAGCCTTGAGTTCTTCCTCCAACTCCGTGATCTTGGTCAATGCCTTCTTCAGTTCTATCATGTCTGCGCACATCTGGTTCTCCTGGCGACGAATGTGTTGGTTTTGCTCCTGGATGAAAGCTGCAATTGATCCATCCTTCTTGGTGCTGATCATCTCCCATTGCTCATATCGGCGTCCACAAATCTGATAAATGGTATCCTTAAGCTCCCTGCGGTAGACTTCTCCAATGCGTCCCATAGAGATGTGGGCTGCCATGCTCTTCCCTAAACTCCAGGTTGGTGCATCAAAGGAAAACTCTATAGGCTCAGTGACTGGCGTAAACGTCCTTCCTGAAACTTGAACTTGAATCTTCCAGCGCTCCTCTTCTGGTAGTGTGGCGTTGTAGGTTCCGGTGAAGCTTGGTATTCCGATGTTCAGGTACTTAGTGACTTCCTTCAAGTGTCGTCCAAAAGGTGTCTCTTCATCCGGTTGCATGAACTTGTTCCTTGCATCCGCCATTCCTAAAAGAGTAGAAAGTGGAGAGGAGTCAGAAATGAGAAGAGAGTAGTGTTCTAGGGTTTAAGCTTAGTGGTCGTGTCCTACAGTCAGCGTGTGCTCTGATACCACCTTTTGTAGCGACCAGACCTCAAACAGTCTATGCTGCTGTGCACCAGTGTCATCCCTGGATCAGTAATGCTGACACGCACAGTACAAATGGAGGATTTATAACAGAGTAGCAATCACACACTTATTACAACGAGTATCTCAAAAGAGAATAAGTATGATAAATATGGCTTAAGGCCATCTAAATACGATAACAGCGGAAGACTTGGAAGATAAGTGAGTCCATCAACTCCAACGGCATCACTGAGTATAAGACCACGACCTAAGGCACCTTACTCGTCGTCTGAAAAGTCTGCAACATGAAACGTTGCAGCCCGAAAACGGGTCAGCACATGGAATATGCTGGCAAAATAACACATAGAGAGTAATGAACAGAATGATGCTAACACTACATGCATATATGGCTGGTAGAAGGCTCTATGGTTACTGTTTTTGCAAAAAGCCAATTTTTCCCTACTGCAAAGGAATAAATTTTATTTAACTATCATGGTGGTTGTTAAACATTGAGAATGGTTGACAGCATTCTCAATCCCAATTAAGTATCATCATTAACCCAACAAAATTAATTAAAGTAACATGATGAGATTCACATGATAATCCAAGTACTAGATACTCAAGATGTCCATAACCGGGGACACGGCTAACCATGATTAGATTGTACACTCTGCAGAGGTTTGTGCACTTTTCCCCACAAGACTCGATCGCCTCCGCTTGATTCTCGCACTACATGATGTTTGAGAAACAGATGACCGAGACACAGTCTTTCAGAAGCGTTAGCACCTTACGATGGGTAGACCGGTACACCTACATCCCCTACATCTGCTAGTCTACCACTGTAAGAGTTCACACAACTTAATCAACTATGCTAGAGCCCATAATAGCTTGTGGCTGCATACGGAAGTTTCTAGCATGAATAATCTCATGATCCCTTTGAACCTGGGTGGCGGTCCAAAAGAAACAGGCAATCCTGGAATACCCAGGTACCTCAATCCACCCAGATGTGAGTTTTAGTTGCCACCTTAAGTTTAACCATATATTAACAATCTCACATCTGTCATGGATACACTCAATCCCAATCCACGTCTACTAGCATAGCAATAGCAATATAAGCAAACGTAGAAGTAACTCCCAAGGGTTTGATAATAAAACAGGTAATAGGTACTACCTCAACTACTTCCCAATACCCACAATTTAATTAGATCCTAATCATGCAATGTTTGAGGATTGGTCTAATGCAATAAAACTGGGTAGTAAAAGAGGTATGATCAAAGTGTTACTTGCCTTGCTGATGATCCGTGAAACCTAGAGATTCGAAGTAGCAAGCGGCGCACTCCGGGTACTCTATCGCAAACAAAAGCATACAATAAGCACTCATAAAATGCACAGGTAAAACTCAAATAAAAGATCTAACCAGAAAGTTCAACTTAAGAACTCCGGTTTGCAAAAAGAATCAAATCAAACGAAGCAACAAAAGTCAAACGGCGAAAGAAACAAGCTTCGTTTACTAATCTGGATCCAAGTCAAATTTTACAGTAGCAAAAACTTGTTTGAGTTGGTTAAACGGAAAGAGAATTTCGAGACGAAACTCTAGGCGCTTGAATCGCCTGATTCCGATAAACGAGCGAAAAGATAAACCAAAATGAAAATCTGATCAGAAATCGCGATCTGGAATAATCGCGAAAAAACCGACGAAAAAGAAAACTGACGAACAGTTAAACGAACGGACGTTCGTTAACAGCGACTAACCGACGAACACATTCGTTAAAACGAACAGATCGGTGAACGTTCACTAACTAACTAAACCAAAAAAATAAACCGATCTAAAAAAATAAACCTAGGGTTTCGAAAAAAAATAAACCGAGCGGTTTTAAAAAAACGGACGGTCGGCGGCGGCTGCGGCTACCTCGTCGGGACGGGCTCCGGCGGGGTCGGACGGGGCTCCA